>NW_020525143.1:0-25639 GCF_003368295.1 Carassius auratus | reverse complement strand
AGAGAATTCAAAACAGTGATTTTTAAAACATTCTAAGGCAAAAAAATAAAAATAAAAACGTCCTTTAACATGTTTGTTAAGGAATATAATTGCTGAAAATGTACTCACCCTTAGGTCATACAAGATGTAGTTTTTCCATCAAAAAAAGATTTGGAGAAATTTAGCCTAACATCTCTTGCTCACCAAAGGATCATCTGCAGTGAATGGGTGCCGTCAGAATGAGAGTCCAAACAGCTGATAAAAACATCACAATAATTCACAAAGTAATCCACACAACTCCAGGTCATAATGTCTAATGACGTGAAACCAAATCCACACTATAAAAGAAAAAAGAAATCTGTAGTTTTTACAAAATAGTTTTGGCTGCAGTGGTTACAAAGACAAATACAACTGTAAACACATTTACAGAACAAATGGTAAATTATACAGTATAAACCTAATGTAATTTACTAACAAGAAAATTTGAAGATAAACCAGTAAATTCAACAACCTACACTGCTACTAAAATCTGTTTTGTAGCATATACTGACAACCATGATAATGCAGAAGGTAAAAGAGAAACTTAAAGAATCAAACTAAACATCAAGTAGATTTTTCCACAAGCTGAAGTATATCCTAATATAGAGTATGAAGCATAATATACTATTTTAACTTATGCTTGATCTGTGCATATTTCTATACTAATTCAGATGCAGAAATCAATATATTATGGATAAAAGACTGATCTTTAAAACACTTTAATGATGGATTTGTTTCTTATAAGCATGCAACTTTTCGCTTCTCTAAGACATTAATTAATGGACTGGATATGTGTGGATTATTCTGATGTTTTTATCAGCTGTTTGGACTCTTATTCTGACGGCACCCATTCAATGCAGAGGATCCATTGGTGAGCAAATGATGCAATGCTAAATTACTCCAGATCTGCTCCAGTGAAGAAACAAAACTCATCTACCTCTTGGATGGCCTGAGGGTGAGCAAATGTTCAGCCAATTTTCATTTCTCAGTGAACTGTTGTGAGAGGCTTACATTTAAACAACAACAACTGAAAGACACAGATGCTCAATTAAACACATCAATTACTGAAGTAAACAATTCTTTCACTAAGTAATATAGCGCATTCGCCTAACTATAGGATGTTGACAAGAAACACATAAGCAGCAGATTCAAATGTGTTCAACTGTGTAGTCACAAAACGTAGGCCAAAAACTCACAAAGCAGCTATTTAGTCCATCACTAAATATCTTTGTGTTGTAGCATCTTTGTTCAACAGCAAGATCCTTTCATGTAGTGTGGTCGCAGTGAGAGGCCCTTTAATTAATGCTTCAGTCTGAATACTGAATACTCTCCCTGAGCTCAAACCTATCGATTGAACAGTTTGCAGTAGAATTGCAGAGTACTCTCTGTGGTGCTCATATAAGATAATTACCTCTGGGATACAAAGGGAAAAACGGCTGCTGAGGGCGACGCTGGAAAAGCGAAGCATCACGGTATCGTCAGACAGCAGGGGATAGATGTCACTGCGTAGATTAAAGAAGAGGGATGTGACAGCTGTGTGGTCTGAAGCAAAATCTTTCTGCGGCTATACATTAAACAGTGCTGCAGTTTAGAAGCCTGTTGTGAATGTGTCAAGTTTAGCTGGAGAAAGCCTTGACTGGATGTGAACAGCTATAATGCTTGAGGAGGGAGGGTTAAAATATATGTATAAAATGTATAATGTATTTATACATAATCATAACTTTCATATGAAATATTCAACATTTATATAAAAAACAAGATATGCTGTGAACGAATGAATGAACGCGTTGCTCCTGTAAGAACATTCTCTTAACCTGCCAGACATACTAACAAACAAATGCAAAATTGATTATTCTGGTAATTTCTCTGGAACCATATGAAAATAAGATTAACATATTGACTCCTAATGCTGTTTTTGTAATGTCTATTCAATGTTTCCATGTCTTCATTTTGGGGCTTTTCTCAACAAATTCTACAATATGCCATTAACTGATCTAATTAAACAGCATACCGTGTGATTAATCCAATTAAAAACGCACTGACAGCCCTACGTTAAAAACAAATGGAATCATATTACAAGCACAGTCAGGGAGTAGTAGATAATCTTAATAGCATTCAGGTCAGACAATCTGCTCTTCTTGCTAACACCCGTGTCATTCAAAGAAGGTGACAATGAGCCGGTGTCAGAATGTGCTGTGGGAAGGGGTTTGGTGTGCCAAAACACAGCAGGACATCTACGGACCTCGATGTTACGATCTTACATTAATCTAAGCATAGCTTCAAGAAATAGAGCTTGTGAACCTACAATAACGCATGAAAAAACAAAACTAAAAACAACATATTGTATCGGCTCCGAATACACACACAGCCGACCTTTCAAAGCAATACATTAAAGGAAAATCGAGAGATAGCAGATAGGGGATAAGGAGCTCCTAGTGCATAAGCGCTATTTCAGGCACACTAAAAACACGGCTCTCCCAAGCCTCAACCGTCCTCTCTTCAAAAAACGCCCGATAGCTAAGAAATCCCAGCAGGCCGTAGATCTGATATTTACTTTGAAGGCTTTTTTTCCCCGTTCTTACCCCCCTCAGAATCTCTATTCTTCTCTCAAAGCCTTACATTTCACTAGGATTTTCCCTCACCGCGTGTTTCTGGCTGTGGGGTCAGCCCAGCTAACGTTAGGTCAGCTAGCAAGAACCGTTTTGATGGTTGGCCTGATTCGCGCCGTTCCTTCACACATACATACACTCTTCCCCAACGCCTCACAACCGAATTTAATCTGCTTGTTTCATTTGCGAACTTGAGACTGTTCTTTAAGGCATTTTTTTTCTCTCATACACGTAACCGGAAAATTATTTCTTGTGGCGCAAGCAGCCGTTACGAGAGTCCTTGGCAACAATCCACCTCCTCTTCTTCTCATCAGGAGCATGAACGACATTCACCTTCAGCTCAAGCCGGAGCCAGTGTAGGTGGTAGTTAGTGCCTTGAGGAGCGAGCGCTCACATACTCATCACAATCAAGTGTTTACAAGTTGTTTCTACCTCACCAGTGACGAAATGTTCATAAGTGGTAGGTTAATAATTGGAGTAAACAAATAAGTTTAAAATATATTAAAAACCTCTCAAGACTACATGTAACAGCTAGAGTTTCAATTTATATTTGAAAGACAGGAAATTTTCAACACTGCAAAATAGATACTCTGCATTTAATACAAGTGTACCTTTTAAACCCAATTAAATGTAAAAGAGAAAAAAATGAATAGTTAATTTTTTTTTTTCCAGACAGCCCATATTGCGGCTATGCATATAATTTGAAAAAAGTTACACTTAAATATACATTCTGTAATTACGTGTGTACATAATGAAATTAATGGATTATAAAAAGATATACATGCATTTGTGTGCACACATATAATTGTTAATATTTTAAATATTTGCAAATTGTTAATATTTTTATTTTCGTGTGAAATAATTTGTGCACAAACATTTGAATTCTATGCATGGATTATAAACATTTTGCATTATATGAATTACAAATATGAAAAAACGGATGTATAATATTTATATATGTAGACGTTAAGCATGCATTTACATGTTAATATTTTAAGTTTTTGCATGGAACAGTTTTTTGCATTATAAACTATAAATATAAAAAAAACTGCTTAAAATGTATGTACACATTATGCATGTGTGCATATGTAAATGTTTAAGATAAAAGTATTGTATGGAATAAAATGCAAAAAAAAAAAAAACGAAAAAAAAAGATACTTACGGTGAAAATGTATGGGTGCAAAATAATGTTCATTTTCATCGTGTTTTTTGTATGGAAAATATTCAAATATCTACATATACATAGCATTTATAAGTGCATACATTTCACTAATTAAGTAGACATTTTATATGTTTTGCATGTGTATGTATACAAACATTAAAGAGCACAAAAGCATAACTTTATAAGAACTCAATATTCACTTACCCATTTAAAAATTCTCATAATATTTGATGCATCAAAACAATCCAAACAAAACCTAAGTGAGCACCTGCCACCTATTGGCCAAACTGCATAGGACACTATGTAGAGGTCACTAACTAGATGTACTACAAATCCTTTTATTTGGCAGTTTAACACTAAAAAAATACACACACAACAGATACAAAATTAAATGAAGGCAAGCAGCAATTTGGGAAGCCATCAACTGAGCCTGCCAGAGAAAAAAAAAAGCCCAAAAACAAACAAACATTCTACAACTGTCGCAATATTCTTGATTTGCATACTAGCATTGGTACACACTGCCATCTTTAGTTCTCAGGAGGAACTACCTGAAAAAAAGAAACAGGACTTGGAATATAGAGCTCAGATGAATGAAACACAGCAAATAGGTGTTGAGCGAGTGAGGAGAACCGTACCATCTCCAAATCTTTGATCACCACGACACCTTTCTCTATTTCCAAGTCACTCTCAGTGTTATTGTGTGACCGGTATTCCTCGCTGTCCGACTCAACCGCGCTGGGCTGCAGGAGAAAAGGAGCATCCCGACATTCGGCACAAACAAGTGACGCATACCAACAGGACTTCAGAAGGTAATGCAAACCTCATAGTCCGGATCAGCTGCGTGGTCTTCCTCGGCCAGCTCCTGATTGAGCGCCTCCACCCAGGAGTGCTGCTCTACCTCCTCTTCCTCATCCAGGTCATCCTGTTTTCTCTTGCTGCCTTTGCCACAAGGCTTTGTAGGGGAACAACGCACCTCTAAAGCAGAAATAAAACCACACCTGGCTGCTTCTTTCCATATCGGAAAAGCTATTTTATCTGAAGTAAAGGGAGGAGCATACCAGGGGACACCGAACAGCCAATGCTGGTGCAGACTGGATAACCCAGAGCGCTCTGGATGCGCCGGGGCAGGACGGCCAACAACAGCCGCGTGACCCTGTGAAGACGCTTCCGGACTGTTCTGCACTGCCTTTCTTTTGGGGAACCACTTGTTTCCTCCCGAGCGGGAGAGACGGACTTCACCGGGGTGGAGAACCCAAACAGCCACCACAAGCCACGGAGAGCTCGCATCTGAAGAGAAGGCATGCTAGATTCAGAAAATGTCTATTCAAGTTACAGTATCCACCTTTAAAAAAAAAAAAAAAAAAAAAAAAACAGAACAGATAAATAGTCCCTTATGCTGCTTGATATTGCAAACAAGGATATTTACATAGGGTTAAATTAAGTTACGTCAAGTAAATGTTAACTGGGAAAATAGGACTCAACATCTCACTTTAATTTGGTTTACCTTGACCAAATAAAAAGTGAACAAATTAAAATGAAAACAGAAAATAGACAAATTAAAACCCATTTAAAAATGTTAATTAGAAACTTTAATAGGATCTCGGTGATACTAAAATAACACTGATTACAAACTGGTATGTGTTACAATATAATTGTACATTTTTTAACACTGGTTTGCGACACTGGGTTTCTTCAGTGTGGCAAAATAAGGCAGACTATTTAAATTAAACTGAAAGGGAAAAGATACCATTAATATTAAGATTATTAAACAACCTCAAAACACTTTCGCTATATATATTTTAAATGAGAAGAGACTACTAACAAACCTGTACCAGAATGCAGCTTTTTCACAAAAGTGAATAAATTATAAATTGGTTGAACTAGCGGTTTAATTTTAGCATGCTACATCTACAGAACACCCTCTCTCTCCAGTCTGGTGTTTAATGGTTTATCTGGTTTCCCAGTATGCAACAATGAAATGTGTCCATTGAGACCAGCAGACCACTTTAAGCTAGTTTTATTTACAGTTTAATAAGAGTAACATAAATGGCTTGAATATTTAAAAGATAATGCCACACGGTTGTACTCCGAGCCAGGGTGCGGTTTGTAATCACTTTTCTAGTTCGCTAGAGAGTTACTCACAGTAAATCTGACTGGCCAAAACTGTGAAATCCGACAGAAGATGGCTGAAACAACTCCACCTCTCTTCGCCACAGCTTTCTTCTGTCGAGAACAAAAGTTTTGTCTGAACAAACTATATTTTTGTACGTATGAAGACAAATAAATAAACAATTTGTCTCGGTGTGATAAATTTAATCAAGTAAACTTGCCTCTTGGCCCTCAAATTCCTCTGACTCGACGGGATAGCTGCACTGGCTAGTCATCTCGATGCTATCTGAACTAATCCACCGACTGCGGAAACGAGATTCACTGCCAATTAACAAGCAGCCATGCATGTGTTAATTAAAACAGGTGAGTTTTTCCAGCCCACTGCAGTTTGTGCGCGTGTCCGCGTGCGTGTGTGCTGCATACTAAACACTACATGCTTTTTAATATACATTATGGGGGGAAAATACACAAATACTCTTATGTGCGCGTTTGATAAACTATATACAAAGCAACAGTAACTAACACTTGTTACTTACAAATTAATGTTTAAATCTTGGTAAAAAACAAAACAAAACAAAAAACAACAACAACAACAAGGAAAACTTAAATAATAAAAATCAAATATATAAAATAAAAATTAGGCTATATTTTAAACAATGATTTAATAAGGTAATTTCCCCGTTTTAATTAATTCATTAAACTGTAACTTAAATAAAATACCTATATGATTGGACATCAAAAAAGTAATAAACAACAAAAGACAATCCTAAAATTCATTCATACCTATTTTAATTAGGGCCCGAGCACCGAGGTGCGAGGACCCTCTTGTATCTGCTTTGTTTATTAGGGCCCGAGCACCGAGGTGCGAGGACCCTCTTGTATCTGCTTTGTTTTTTATTAGGGCCCGAGCACCGAGGTGCGAGGACCCTCTTGTATCTGCTTTGTTTTTAGGGCCCGAGCACCGATGGTGTGAGGACCCTCTTGGAATTGCTCCGTTTATTATTAGGGCCCGAGCACCGATGGTGTGAGGACCCTCTTGGAATTGCTCCGTTTATTATTATTATTATTATTAGGGCCCGAGCACCGATGGTGTGAGGACCCTCTTGGAATTGCTCCGTTTATTAGGGCTCAAGCCCGAAGGGGCGAAGAGCCCTATTGTTCTTCTAAGGATTATTAGGGCTCAAGCCCGAAGGGGCGAAGAGCCCTATTGTTCTTCTAAGGATTATTCTTCTTATTATTATTTTTTTATTTTTTATTAAACCTTCCGGGGTTTTTTGGAGGCCTTAACATGCTCAAAAACTCTTGAAAATTGGCACACACATTGGAATCTGCGGCCATCAGGACGCCACAGAGACTGGGACCCGGGCGTGGCACAGGGGCTCTACAGCGCCCCCTGG
The DNA here is from genome assembly GCF_003368295.1 of Carassius auratus. Lineage (NCBI taxonomy): Eukaryota > Metazoa > Chordata > Actinopteri > Cypriniformes > Cyprinidae > Carassius > Carassius auratus. Next base: position 18,344 of record NW_020525143.1, on the reverse strand, counting down.
AACACAGTCAGAAATCTTGAACCATAGCTCACACACACTTTCATGTATTTATATGAAACTCAGTACACTTATAGATCTCATTGAGCCGAACAACTTTCGCACTCTATGCCATAGGCTCCGCCCAACAGGAAGTCAGCTATTTAGGGCTGTTTATAAAAAGCATGCTCTGGAATTTGATATACTTGTCATAGGTCTTTTACTTGATTGCCACCAAACTCGGTCAACATGATCTCAAGACATTGGGGATGGAAAATTGCGAGGGGATTTTTGATATCTCGAACGGTTTGCCCGTGGCGAGGCGTTGAAATTATGGCGAGAAATGAGAAACAGGAAATGTCTAATAACATCCACATACATTGCCTGAGTTTGATCAAACTTCATTGGTTTGTTCGTTGTATGATACCGATCGCATATATGTGACTATTAAGAGTCAACATTATAGCGCCACCAACTGGCAGCAGGAAGTGTGTCATTTTCCAAATGCTTTGAATTCAGCATCTTATTTTTACTCTATTTACTTAAAACTTCATCAGAATAATGACAAAACATGGCCGATGTAAATCTGTTGTGGGGATATTGATATCTGATATTGTGTTGCCATGGCAACGTGTCAAACTTGAATGTTCTGTTATGGTGAGTTTGAGGCAGACAACAAGCTCAGATTTACATGAAACTCAAAACACATATCAGTATTAGTGATAGCTAGACAATGGCAAAAGCTTTTAAAAGGGCGTGAAGGAGGCACTCTATAGCGCCACCTTTTGTCAAAAGTGGGGGGGTTAGTTTTAGCTACAGACACCAAACTTGGTACATAAATTGTTCTTTTCAAGACGGACAACTTTCTAATTCACAGTCATCAGCTACGACCAACAGGAAGTCGGCTATTTTGATTTGAATATTTAAATTGAGCTTTGATTTAATGCATACTCCTCACAGGAAATGTTCACTATACTCACCAAACTTTGTCTACATGTTGAAAAAACATTGAGGAACTTAAATTGCGAACGGATTTTGGTTAGCTTGAACGGTTTTGTCGTGGTGATTTTTTGAAATGACAGTAAAAAGGGAATCATTAATTGTCTTGTATTTTTAAATTGCAGCTTCCAAACACTTAAAAAAAAAAAAATCATACAGAGATCAAATCATTCTGAGGACATATGCATAGTTTCATGACTTTACAACACTGTATGATTAAAAGAAAATTAAAAAACTGTCAGACATCTCAACTCACTCTGTCCCTCTGTTTGAGGAATGTATGTGTGCTGACTGAGTGTGTGTGTGTGTGTGTGTGTGTGTGTGTGTGTCTGTGATTGGGGGATGGGCATGAGCTGAGTGGCAGACACAATGAGAGAGAGAAAGAGAGAGAGAGAGAGAGACTTAATCATCTCTTTAATCACCAGAAAAAAAAAATATTTTAAATTGTTATTTTTTGTTGCTTTTGCTAACATTGCTGTTTTCATTACAGCTTAAGAAATCTCTTAGGCCTTATCCTTTTCTGACAGTTTCAGGAATTAAAAACAAAATTCTAAAAATACTTATTTGTGCTGCAAATAATAATTTAAATCTCATTTGATACTGACCTATTCCATCCTGTGACATGACATTTATCTTAATTTACATAATCTCATGGATGTAACAGTAAAACTGTTCAGCTCACAGATGAAGACTAAGCTGTAATGCAAGCAGAACTTTCACAAATGCTTGTAAGTCATTAAAGAATTTTATAACACTGTAAAATAATGTCTAATTTGTTAACATTAGTAAATGCATTGGTAACACTTTATAATAACTGCACTCATTAGTAAATAGTCAGTTCATGCTTTATAAAGCCTTGTCCCAATATTAATAGTCAGTAGTAAGCAGCTTATAAATACAGCTATAAATAGCTTGTTCTTGGTTTATAAGCACATTTATTAAAAAGGAGAGTAAAGGGTCAGTTATCTTCCTATGAAAAATAAAAAAATAAAAATAAAAAAACAACAACACAGATTGATACAGAACTCAGAAATTTTATTGTGGATTTATGATAAACTCAGCCTGTAAATGAATCATACTCCTCCAAGAAGACACAAGTAGTTCACACCAAACTTTTTCAACATGATGCCAATATACTGAAGATGTTAAATTGTGAATGGGTTAAGGATACCTTAAATGGTGTGGCCATACCGATTTATTAAAGTAACATAAAAAAATACAATAGTTATTTTACTATATCTTTAACATTCTTCATTCCAACTCTTCATAATTTTTTATATACGTAGAAGTCATCATTTGAAAGAAGCACAGCAAGTTTCATAGCTTTATCATTTTCAAGAGCCAGCTTAAAATTAAAACTATCATAACATATAAATCAAGCTTGCAATTCTTAGTACCAATAATGGCCACCAGATGGCGATATATGATTACTTTTAAATAATTATTGTAGAAACAAGTATGATTTAAATCATTTATAGAAATCTTTCAAAGAAAAATAATATGTATTTTACTGATAAAATGACCCTCACTTAATTAGAATAATATGCTGAAGTATTGTGAAATACTGTGTATTAAGAATAATTCTTTATAGGCTTTATGGACAGATAAGTTTGGAGTGACTCTTGAAGGATCAGCACCACATCCTCTTTTACCACTGTTTAAAGAATTTATCTTACAGAACAGGTGCGAATTAGTTTTGGATAGCTTGAACGGTTTTGTCGTGGTGATTTTTTGAAATGACAGTAAAAAGGGAATCATTAATTGTCTTGTATTTTTAAATTGCAGCTTCCAAACACTTAAAAAAAAAAAAATCATACAGAGATCAAATCATTCTGAGGACATATGCATAGTTTCATGACTTTACAACACTGTATGATTAAAAGAAAATTAAAAAACTGTCAGACATCTCAACTCACTCTGTCCCTCTGTTTGAGGAATGTATGTGTGCTGACTGAGTGTGTGTGTGTGTGTGTGTGTGTGTGTGTGTGTGTGTGTGTGTGTGTGTCTGTGATTGGGGGATGGGCATGAGCTGAGTGGCAGACACAATGAGAGAGAGAAAGAGAGAGAGAGAGAGAGAGAGACTTAATCATCTCTTTAATCACCAGAAAAAAAAATATTTTAAATTGTTATTTTTTGTTGCTTTTGCTAACATTGCTGTTTTCATTACAGCTTAAGAAATCTCTTAGGCCTTATCCTTTTCTGACAGTTTCAGGAATTAAAAACAAAATTCTAAAAATACTTATTTGTGCTGCAAATAATAATTTAAATCTCATTTGATACTGACCTATTCCATCCTGTGACATGACATTTATCTTAATTTACATAATCTCATGGATGTAACAGTAAAACTGTTCAGCTCACAGATGAAGACTAAGCTGTAATGCAAGCAGAACTTTCACAAATGCTTGTAAGTCATTAAAGAATTTTATAACACTGTAAAATAATGTCTAATTTGTTAACATTAGTAAATGCATTGGTAACACTTTATAATAACTGCACTCATTAGTAAATAGTCAGTTCATGCTTTATAAAGCCTTGTCCCAATATTAATAGTCAGTAGTAAGCAGCTTATAAATACAGCTATAAATAGCTTGTTCTTGGTTTATAAGCACATTTATTAAAAAGGAGAGTAAAGGGTCAGTTATCTTCCTATGAAAAATAAAAAAATAAAAATAAAAAAACAACAACACAGATTGATACAGAACTCAGAAATTTTATTGTGGATTTATGATAAACTCAGCCTGTAAATGAATCATACTCCTCCAAGAAGACACAAGTAGTTCACACCAAACTTTTTCAACATGATGCCAATATACTGAAGATGTTAAATTGTGAATGGGTTAAGGATACCTTAAATGGTGTGGCCATACCGATTTATTAAAGTAACATAAAAAAATACAATAGTTATTTTACTATATCTTTAACATTCTTCATTCCAACTCTTCATAATTTTTTATATACGTAGAAGTCATCATTTGAAAGAAGCACAGCAAGTTTCATAGCTTTATCATTTTCAAGAGCCAGCTTAAAATTAAAACTATCATAACATATAAATCAAGCTTGCAATTCTAAGTACCAATAATGGCCACCAGATGGCGATATATGATTACTTTTAAATAATTATTGTAGAAACAAGTATGATTTAAATCATTTATAGAAATCTTTCAAAGAAAAATAATATGTATTTTACTGATAAAATGACCCTCACTTAATTAGAATAATATGCTGAAGTATTGTGAAATACTGTGTATTAAGAATAATTCTTTATAGGCTTTATGGACAGATAAGTTTGGAGTGACTCTTGAAGGATCAGCACCACATCCTCTTTTACCACTGTTTAAAGAATTTATCTTACAGAACAGGTGCGAATTAGTTTTGGATAGCTTGAATGGTTTTGTCATGGTGATTTTTTGAAATAACAGTAAAAAAGGAACCAGTAAATGTCTTTTATTTTTTTAAGTGCAGCTTCTAAACACTTCAACAAAATGTACACATAGAAGACAAGTCATTCTGAGGAAATATGCATAGTTTCATGACTATACAACACTATATGGATGATAGAAAATTAAAAAAACTACCATACATCTGATGTCACTCTGTCCCTCTGGGTAATGTGTGTGTATGTGTGTGTGTGTTTGTGTGTTAAGTGTGTGTGTGTTAAGTGTGTGTGCTGAGTTTGTGTGAATGTGTGGGAGAGGGGATGGGCTTGGTGTCAGAGAGAGAGAGAGAGAGAGAGAGAGAGAGAGAGGGAGGGAGACTTAATCATCTCTTTAATCACCAGCAGAAAAAAAAGCAATTTTGTGTTGTTGTTGTTTTTTCATCATTACAGCTTAAGAAATATCTTAGGCCTCAACATCAACTGTTGCTAGCCTACTCCCAAAATGAATAGTCATTAGTAAGCATTTTATAAATACAGCTATAATTAAATTGTTCATGGTTTATATGCATATTTATTTTGAGGAGATTAAAGGCTGTAATCTTCCTAAAAAAAAACAAAAAAAAAACAAACAAACACAGAACTCAGAAACATTTATTTCAAGATGCAATAAAAGAAAACTGTACACTATATATATATATATATATATATATATATATATATATATATATATATATATATATATATATATACAATTGCATAAGTTTATATTTATTTTTTTTTATCAAGTGTACAGCTAATAATAATAATAATAATGCATTTTATTTAAGGCGCCTTTCAAACCACTCAAGGTCACCGTACAACAAGTAACAACAGTAACAATATTAAAACAAAAAATAACAGCAAATAACAATGTCAGTAAAAAAACACAATAATATTAGAATAGCACAACATATTGTGGAATACTATATTAAGACTTTATATATAGGCTTTATGAACAGATAGGTTTTGAGAGATTCTTGAAGTACTAGCATCACCTCCTCTTGTACGATGGTTTGAGGAATATATTTTCCAGATAGTACCGCCGCTCCCTATATGCAGAATACGCAGTCTTCGTAGGGCACCAACTCCCAGAGGGGGCACCATCCCAGTAGCTAAAAAAAAAATAAAACATGCGCCATTCTCCCATCCGCGCTCGCGACCGCTCGGACATTTGCGGATGAATGTTCGTAATTGATGGATGGACATCTATGCCCGGGTAAAAGATATCAGCAATCCGGCACAGAGAAAAGAAAAAAAAGGAAAAAAACAAAACAAAAACAGGCATAAAGTTGGCTTGACATTGGACATTCGAGAGTCTCAAATTTAGGGACCGTCTCTAAAGTTTCATGTAATATTGTTATACACTTTTCTAACGTCAGTAGCATTTGAAGAGAATGACTTACAGTCATAAAAACAACTGTAATTGTTCATCTAGGTGACAGCTATAATGCACCATTAAATTGAATGTTTGATATTTATTAAAACAAACTGTAAGTCATATGTAAATTATGCTACTTTTTCACATGGGCTCAAAAGCAAATTTGAAGCTCAATAGCATTTGAGGAGAAAGACTTGCAGTCATAAACCAATTGTAATGTGTTCATTTAGGTGTCAGCTACGATGCACAACTTATACATTTTTTATATATATTAAAATAAAGTGTTACTAAAGTTATATATATTGTTCTGTGTATGTGATTTCAAAGTCTAGACGGGTCGGATTAACCCTTTAACTGCCATATCCCTTAAAATTTGATTGCAAGAGGGTTACTGTAAATGCTTATGCCCGCTGGGCACAGTTTTCCCGATGCCACCGGGGTGGTGTTGCACTGACGGCTTGAGCCCGCCATCGCTGCTTGCAGCTATATTTCTTCTTCTTATTATTATTTTTTTTATTTTTTATTAAACCTTCCGGGGGTTTTTGGAGGCCTTAACATGCTCAAAAACTCTTGAAAATTGGCACACACATTGGAATCTGCGGCCATCAGGACGCCACAGAGACTGGGACCCGGGCGTGGCACAGGGGCTCTACAGCGCCCCCTGGAACACAGTCAGAAATCTTGAACCATAGCTCACACACACTTTCATGTATTTATATGAAACTCAGTACACTTATAGATCTCATTGAGCCGAACAACTTTCGCACTCTATGTCATAGGCTCCGCCCAACAGGAAGTCAGCTATTTAGGGCTGTTTATAAAAAGCATGCTCTGGAATTTGATATACTTGTCATAGGTCTTTTACTTGATTGCCACCAAACTCGGTCAACATGATCTCAAGACATTGGGGATGGAAAATTGCGAGGGGATTTTTGATATCTCGAACGGTTTGCCCGTGGCGAGACGTTGAAATTATGGCGAGAAATGAGAAACAGGAAATGTCTAATAACATCCACATACATTTCCTGAATTTGATCAAACTTCATTGGTTTGTTCGTTGTATGATACTGATCGTATATATGTGACTATTAAGAGTCAACATTATAGCGCCACCAACTGGCAGCAGGAAGTGTGTCATTTTCCAAATGCTTTGAATTCAGCATCTTATTTTTACTCTATTTACTTAAAACTTCATCAGAATAATGACAAAACACGGCCGATGTAAATCTGTTGTGGGGATATTGATATCTGATATAGTGTTGCCATGGCAACGTGTCAAACTTGAATGTTCTGTTGTGGTGAGTTTGAGGCAGACAACAAGCTCAGATTTACATGAAACTCAAAACACATATCAGTATTAGTGATAGCTAGACAATGGCAAAAGCTTTTAAAAGGGCGTGAAGGAGGCACTCTATAGCGCCACCTTTTGTCAAAAGTGGGGGGGTTAGTTTTAGCTACAGACACCAAACTTGGTACATAAATTGTTCTTTTCAAGACGGACAACTTTCTAATTCACAGTCATCAGCTACGACCAACAGGAAGTCGGCTATTTTGATTTGAATATTTAAATTGAGCTCTGATTTAATGCATACTCCTCACAGGAAATGTTCACTATACTCACCAAACTTTGTCTACATGTTGAAAAAACATTGAGGAACTTAAATTGCGAACGGATTTTGGTTAGCTTGAACGGTTTTGTCGTGGTGATTTTTTTAAATGGCAGTAAAAAGGGAATCATTAATTGTCTTGTATTTTTAAATTGCAGCTTCCAAACACTTAAAAAAAAAATCATACAGAGATCAAATCATTCTGAGGACATATGCATAGTTTCATGACTTTACAACACTGTATGACTAAAAGAAAATAAAAAAAACTGTCAGACATCTCAACTCACTCTGTCCCTCTGTTTGAGGAATGTATGTGTGCTGACTGAGTGTGTGTGTGTGTGTCTGTAAGTGGGGGATGGGCATGAGCTGAGTGGCAGACACAATGAGAGAGAGAAAGAGAGAGAGAGAGAGAGAGAGAGAGAGAGACTTAATCATCTCTTTAATCACCAGAAAAAAAATGTATTTTAAATTGTTGTTTTTTGTTGCTGTTGCTAACATTGCTGTTTTCATTACAGCTTAAGAAATCTCTTAGGCCTTATCCTTTTCTGACAGTTTCAGGAATTAAAAACAAAATTCTAAAAATACTTATTTGTGCTGCAAATAATAATTTCAATCTCATTTGATACTGACCTATTCCATCCTGTGACATGACATTTATCTTAATTTACATAATCTCATGGATGTAACAGTAAAACTGTTCAGTTCACAGATCAAGACTAAGCTGTAATGCAAGCAGAACTTTAACAAATGCTTATAAGTCATTAAAGGATTTTATAACACTGTAAAATAATGTCTAATTTGTTAACATTAGTAAATGCATTGGTAACACTTTATAATAACTGCACTCATTAGTAAATAGTCAGTTCATGCTTTATAAAGTCTTGTCCCAACTTAAATAGTCATTAATAAGCAGCTTATAAATACAGCTATAAATAGCTTGATCTTGGTTTATAAGCACATTTATTAAAAAGGAGAGTAAAGGGTCAGTTATCTTCCTATGAAAAATAAAAAAATGAAAATAAACAAACAACAACACAGATTGATACAGAACTCAGAAATTTTATTGTGGATTTATGATCAAATCAGCCTGTAAATGAATCATACTCCTCCAAGAAGACACAAGTAGTTCACACCAAACTTTTCAACATGATGCCAATATACTGAAGATGTTAAATTGCGAATGGGTTTAGGATACCTTAAATGGTGTGGCCATACCGATTTATTAAAGTAACATAAAAAAATACAATAGTTATTTTACTATATCTTTAACATTCTTCATTCCAACTCTTCATAATTTTTTATATACGTAGAAGTCATCATTTGAAAGAAGCACAGCAAGTTTCATAGCTTTATCATTTTCAAGAGCCAGCTTAAAATTAAAACTATCATAACATATAAATCAAGCTTGCAATTCTTAGTACCAATAATGGCCACCAGATGGCGCTATATGATTACTTTTAAATAATTATTGTAGAAACAAGTATGATTTAAATCATTTATAGAAATCTTTCAAAGAAAAATAATATGTATTTTACTGATAAAATGACCCTCACTTAATTAGAATAATATGCTGAAGTATTGTGAAATACTGTGTATTAAGAATAATTCTTTATAGGCTTTATGGACAGATAAGTTTGGAGTGACTCTTGAAGGATCAGCACCACATCCTCTTTTACCACTGTTTAAAGAATTTATCTTACAGAACAGGTGCGAATTAATTTTGGATAGCTTGAATGGTTTTGTCATGGTGATTTTTTGAAATAATAGTAAAAAAGGAACCAGTAAATGTCTTTTATTTTTTTAAGTGCAAGTTCTAAACAATTCAACAAAATGTACACATAGAAGACAAGTCATGCTGACGAAATATGCATAGTTTCATGACTATACAACACTATATGGATGATAGAAAATTAAAAAACTACCATACATCTGATGTCACTCTGTCCCTCTGGGTAATGTGTATGTGTGTATGTGTGTTTGTGTGTTAAGGGTGTGTGTGTTAAGTGTGTGTGCTGAGTTTGTGTGAATGTGTGGGAGAGGGGATGGGCTTGGTGTCAGAGAGAGAGAGAGAGAGAGAGAGAGAGAGAGAGAGGGAGACTTAATCATCTCTTTAATCACCAGCAGAAAAAAAAGCAATTTTGTGTTGTTGTTGTTTTTTCATCATTACAGCTTAAAAAATATCTTAGGCCTCAACATCAACTGTTGCTAGCCTACTCCCAAAATTAATAGTCATTAGTAAGCATTTTATAAATACAGCTATAATTAAATTGTTCATGGTTTATATGCACATTTATTTTGAGGAGATTAAAGGCTGTAATCTTCCTAAAAAAAATGTAAAAAATAAAAATAAAAAAATAAACAAACACAGAACTCAGAAACATTTATTTCAAGATGCAATAAAAGAAAACTGTACACTATATATATATATATATACATATATATATATATATACATATACATATACATATATATATATATATATATACATATACATATATATATATATATATATATATATATATATATATATATATATATATATATATATATACACAATTGCATAAGTTTATATTTAATTTTTTTTATCAAGTGTACAGCTAATAATAATAATAATAATAATAATAATAATGCATTTTATTTAAGGCGCCTTTCAAACCACTCAAGGTCACCGTACAACAAGTAACAACAGTAACAATATTAAAACAAAAAATAACAGCAAATAACAATGTCAGTAAAAAAACACAATAATATTAGAATAGCACAACATATTGTGGAATACTATATTAAGACTTTATATATAGGCTTTATGAACAGATAGGTTTTGAGAGATTCTTGAAGTACTAGCATCACCTCCTCTTGTATGATGGTTTGAGGAATATATTTTCCAGATAGTACCGCCGCTCCCTATATGCAGAATACGCAGTCTTCGTAGGGCACCAACTCCCAGAGGGGGCACCATCCCAGTAGCTCAAAAAAAATAAAACATGCGCCATTCTCCCATCCACGCTCGCGACCGCTCTGACATTTGCGGATGAATGTTCGTAATTGATGGATGGACATCTATGCCCGGGTAAAAGACATCAGCAATCCGGCACAGAGAAAAGAAAAATAAAGTAAAAAAACAAAACAAAAACAGGCATAACCGGATTAACCCTTTAACTGCCATATCCCTTAAAATTTGATTGCCAGAGGGTTACTGTAAATGCTCATGCCCGCTGGGCACAGTTTTCCCGATGCCACCGGGGTGGTGTTGCACTGACGGCTTGAGCCCGCCATCGCTGCTTGCAGCTATATTTCTTATTATTTTTTTTATTTTTTATTTAACCTTCCGGGGGATTTTAGGGGCCTTAACATGCTCAAAAACTCTTGAAAATTGGCACACACATTGGAATCTGCGGCCATCAGGACGCCGCACAGGCTGGGACCCGGGCGTGGCACAGGGACTCTACAGCGCCCCCTGGAACACCTTCAGAAATCTTGAACCATAGCTCACACAGACTTGCATGTATTTATATGAAACTCGGTACACTTATAGATCTCATTGAGCCGAACAACTTTCACACTTTATGTCATAGGCTCCGCCCAACAGGAAGTCAGCTATTCAGGGCTGTTTAAAAAAAGCATGCTCTGGAATTTGAAATACTCCTCTGAGGTTTTCAACCCGTTCGCCACGAAACTCGGTGAACATGATCTCAAGACATTGGGGACGAAAAATTGCGAGGGGATTTTTGATATCTTGAACGGTTTGCCCGTAGCGAGGCGTGGAAATTATGGCGAGAAATGAGAAACAGGAAATGTCTAATAACATCCACATACATTTCCTGAATTTTATCAAACTTCATTGGTTTGTTCGTTGTATGATACCGATCATATATATGTGACTATTAAGAGTCAACGTTATAGCGCCACCAACTGGCAGCAGGAAGTGAGTCATTTTCAAAATGTTTTGAATTCAGCATCTTATTTTTACTCGATTTACTTAAAACTTCATCAGAATAATGACAAAACACGGCCGATGTAAATCTGTTGTGGGGATATTGATATCTGATATGGCGTTGCCATGGCAACGTGTCAAACTTGAATGTTCTGTTATGATGAGTTTGAGGCAGACACCAACCTCAGATTTACATGAAACTAAAAACACATATCAGTATTAGTGATAGCTAGACAATGGGAAAAGCTTTTAAAAGGGCGTGAAGGAGGCATGCTATAGCGCCACCTTTTGTCAAAAGTGGGGGGTTTAGTTTTAGCTACAGACACCAAACTTGGTACATAAATTGTTCTTATCAAGACGGACAACTTTCTAATTCACAGTCATCAGCTACGACCAACAGGAAGTCGGCTATTTTGATTTGAATATTTAAATTGAGCTCTGATTTAATGCATTCTCCTCAGAGGAAATGTTCACTATACTCACCAGACTTTGTCTACATGTTGAAAAAACATTGAGGAACTTAAATTGCGAACAGATTTTGGTTAGCTTGAACCGTTTTGTCGTGGTGATTTTTTGAAATGACAGTAAAAAGGGAATCATTAATTGTCTTGTATTTTTAAATTGCAGCTTCCAAACACTTAAAAAAAAAATCATACAGATATCAAATCATTATGAGGACATATGCATAGTTTCATGACCTTACAACACTGTATGATTAAAAGAAAATAAAAAAAAACTGTCAGACATCTCAACTCACTCTGTCCCTCAGTTTGAGCAATGTATGTGTGCTGACTGAGTGCATGTGTGTGTGTGAGTGTGTGTGTGTGAGTGGGGGATGGGCATGAGCTGAGTGGCAGACACAATGAGAGAGAGAGAGAGAGAGAGAGACTTAATCATCTCTTTAATCACCAGAAAAAAAATGTATTTTAAATTGTTATTTTTTGTTGCTGTTGCTAACATTGCTGTTTTCATTACAGCTTAAGAAATCTCTTAGGCCTTATCCTTTTCTGACAGTTTCAGGAATTAAAAACAAAATTCTAAAAATACTTATTTGTGCTGCAAATAATAATTTCAACTCATTTGATACTGACCTATTCCATCCTGTGACATGACATGTATCTACATTTTTTAAATCTCATGGATGTAACAGTAAAACTGTTCAGTTCACAGATCAAGACTAAGCTTCTTTCACAAATGCTTATAAGTCATTAAAGGATTTAATAACACTGTAAAATAATGTCTAATTTGTTAACATTAGTAAATGCATTGGTAACACTTTATAATAACTGCACTCATTAGTAAATAGTCAGTTTATGCTTTATAAAGCCTTGTCCCAATATTAATAGTCAGTAGTAAGCAGTTTATAAATACAGCTATAAATAGCTTGTTCTTGGTTTATAAGCACATTTATTAAAAAGGAGAGTAATCTTTTCAGTTATCTTCCTATGAAAAAAAATAAATAAATAAATAAACAAACAACAACACATATTGATACAGAACTCAGAAATTTTATTGTGGATTTATGATAAAATCAGCATGTAAAAATGAATTCATACTCCTCCGAGAAGACATAAGTAGTTCACACCAAACTTTTTCAACATGATGCTAATATACTGAAGATGTTAAATTGCGAATGGGTTTAGGATACCTTAAATGGTGTGGCCATAGCGATTTATTAAAGTAACATAAAAAAATACAATAGTTATTTTACGATATCTTTAAAATTTTTCATTTCAACTCTTCATAATTTTTTATATATGTAGAAGTCATCATTTGAAGGAAGCACAGTAAGTTTCATAGCTTTATCATTTTCAAGAGCCAGCATAAAATTAAAACTATCATAACTTATAAATCAAGCTTGCAATTCTTAGTACCAATAATGGCCACCAGATGGAGCTATAGGATTACTTTTAAATAATTATTGTAGAAACGAGTATGATTTAAATCATTTATAGAAATAATATGAATTTTATGTATTTACTGATAAATGACCCTCACTTAATTAGAATAACAAGCTGAAGTATTGTGAACTGTATATTAAGAAATAATTCTTTATAGGCTTTATGGACCGATAAGTTTTGAGTGACTCTTGAAGGTTCAGCCCCACATCCTCTTTTACCACTGTTTTAAGAATTTATCTTACAGAACAGGTGCGAATGAATTTTGGATAGCTTGAATGGTTTTGTCGTGGTGATTTATTGAAATAACAGTAAAAAAGTAACCAGTAAATGTCTTTTTATTTTTTTAAAGTGTGTGAATGTGTGGGAGAGGGGATGGGCTTGGTGTCAGAGAGAGAGAGAGAGGGAGAGGGAGACTTAATCATCTCTTTAATCACCAGCAGACAAAAAAGCAATTTGGTGTTGTTGTTGTTTTTTCATCATTACAGCTTAAGAAATATCTTAGGCCTCAACATCAACTGTTGATAGCCTACTCCCAAAATTAATAGTCATTAGTAAGCATTTTATAAATACAGCTATTATTAAATTGTTCATGGTTTATATGCACATTTATTTTGAGGAGATTAAAGGCTGTAATCTTCCTAAAAAAAAATAAAAAATAAAAAAAAATAAAAAAAATAAACAAACACAGAACTCAGAAACATTTATTTCAAGATGCAATAAAAGAAAACTGTACACTATATATATATATATATATATATATATATATATATATATATATATATATATATATATATATATATATATATATATATATATATATATAATTGTAGGGATGCACGATATTGGATTTTGGCCGATATTCGATATGCCGATATTTTCTAAATAATTTTGGCCGATGCCGATACCGATATCGATATATATACAAATATATACTGATATATTTACAAATATATACTGATATATTTAAACTTTAATTTTACTGAAGAGAAATCCATGTATCTCTTCTGTACTGATTCTACCATAAATTTATTATTTTACAAATGTAGACAGACATTCACATCTGAAAAACAGGTCAATTATTTCACTTGGAGAATATCGGTTTGGCTCATCGGCAGAAATATTCATATCGGCCGATACCGATAATGGTCATTTTAAGCTTTTATCGGCCGATACCGATGTTGTGCCGATATTATCGTGCATCCCTATATAATTGCATAAGTTTATATTTATTTTTTTATCAAGTGTACAGCTAATAATAATAATAATAATAATAATAATAATAATAATAATAATAATAATGCATTTTATTTAAGGCGCCTTTCAAACCACTCAATGTCACCGTACAACAAGTAACAACAGTAACAATATTAAAACAAAAAATAACAGCAAATAACAATGTCAATAAAAAAAACACAATAATATCAGAATAGCACAACATATTGTGGAATACTATATTAAGACTTTATATATAGGCTTTATGAACAGATAGGTTTTGAGAGATTCTTGAAGTACTAGCATCACCTCCTCTTGTACGACGGTTTGAGGAATGTATCTTCCAGATATCTTCCGCTCCCTATATGCAGAATACGCAGTCTTCGTAGGGCACCAACTCCCAGAGGGGGCACCATCCCAGTAGCTCAAAAAAAAATAAAACATGCACCATTCTCCCATCCGCGCTCGCGACCGCTCGGACATTTGCGGATGAATGTTCATAATTGATGGATGGACATCTATGCCCGGGTAAAAGACATCAGCAATCCGGCACAGAGAAAAGAAAAATAAAGTAAAAAACAAAACAAAAACAGGCATAAAGTTGGCTTGACATTGGTTATTCGAGAGTCTCAAATTTAGGGACCGTCTCTAAAGTTACATGTGATATTGTTATACACTTTTCTAACGTCAGTAGCATTTGAAGAGAATGACTTACAGTCATAAAAACAACTGTAATTGTTCATCTAGGTGACAGCTATAATGCACCATTAAATTGAATGTTTGATATTTATTAAAACAAACTGTAAGTCATATGTAAATTATGCTACTTTTTCACATGGGCTCAAAAGCAAATTTGAAGCTCAAAAGCATTTGAGGAGAAAGACTTGCAGTCATAAACCAATTGTAATGTGTTCATATAGGTGTCAGCTACGATGCACAACTTATAAATTATATATATATATTAAAATAAAGTGTTACTAAAGTTATATATATTGTTCTGTGTATGTGATTTCAAAGTCTAGACGGGTCGGATTAACCCTTTAACTGCCATATCCCTTAAAATTTGATTGCCAGAGGGTTACTGTAAATGCTTATGCCCGCTGGGCACAGTTTTCCCGATGCCACCGGGGTGGTGTTGCACTGACGGCTTGAGCCCGCCATCACTGCTTGCAGCTATATTTATATTTATATTTATATTTATATTTATATTTATATTTATATTTATATTTATATTTATATTTATATTTAGTTGTCACAATGGGAGTTAATTAAATTGCCTAATACAGGCTGCTTCTTCTTTTTAGCAAAGTAAAAAAAAAAAAAGATATTATTATTATTATTATTATTATTATTATTATTATTATAGAGTATCTTTTCATTAAAGTCTCATTTTATTGTATAGTTGCCCATGTAGTTTTATTACATTCACTTGTTCATCCAATGACAGTCACCAAAAATCATCAAATAATCCATCAATTTGATTCCTACAAGATGCATGAAAACATACTACAAAATATAACATATTGATTTATACCACAGTCATGAAATGATGCATTAAGCATGTCCATGTTGTCTTATAGTGTGCTGTCAGTGTTTTACTCAAGTCATAATTAATTAATGGTGTTGTGCTGAACTGTTCAGTGTGAAGCAGCTGTTTGTGTTAATTGATTTTAATAGAACACTTTTTCTAACAGCTGAACCACTTTAACTTAATTATTTAATATGTCAGTAACTACCAGAATAATAAAACAGAAACCAAATACAAACACTTTTTATATAAATGAGATAATCTCACAAGTTGGACACAATTATTGGCACACCTAGAAATTCTTATGAGTAAAATATCTATGAAGTATATTCCGATTTTTGAGCACTCCAGGGTGATTATTAACATAATTAACATAAGGCTTCCTGTTTCACATAAATAAAAATAGAATGGAAAACAAAGCCCAAATTCCCCTAATCATCCATCACAATGAGAAAAACCAAAGAATACATTTCTGATGTGCAGCAAAAGATAATTGAGCTTCACAAATTAGTGAAGTGGCTTTAAGAAAAGAGCTAAATCTGTGAAAATTTCCATTTCCACCATCAGGGCAATAGTAAAAAAAAATCCAATCAACATAAAATATTACAAATCTGTCTGGAAGAGGACATGTGTCTACTTAATGCACGGTGAGGAGGAGAGTTTGAGTGGCTAAAGACACTCCAAGGACCACAGCTGGAGAATTGCACAAAAATAGCGCAGAAATAGAGTCTCGTGGTCAGAAAACCTTAAAAATAAAAAATGTCAAACAGCACCCATCACCATAGGTTGTTCGGAGGGTTTTAAGGAAAAATTCTTCAAGCTTAAGATGGGTTTGGTGAACACATGGGGATAAAAAGTACCCCATGGGTACAATGAAATATACTGCTGTATTTTTTATGTTGTGGGCCTTATATTTCTGCTGGAGGTCCTGGACATCTTGTTCAGACACATGGCATCTTTGATTCTCTCAAATACCAACAGATAAAAAATCTAAAAGTGCCTAACTCTGTTAGAAATCTTATAATGAGCCATGTTTGGATCTTCCAACCGTACAATAATCCAAACACAAACCTCAAAAGCAACACAGAAATGGGTCACTGAGCACAAAACCAAGCTTCTGCTAAGGCCATTCCATTCCTCTAACCTGAACCCTACAGAAATGAGTGTGGTGAACCTGAAGAGAAGAGGCACCAACATGGAGCTGGGAATCTGAAGGGTCTGGAATGATTCTGGATGAAGGAATGGTCTCTGATCTCTCTGTTTTATTAGCTGAAGAACCAAAAGAAAACTTTATTTAACAAAGTTATGAAATTCTAGCAAATTTATGCAAACTCGTATACATTCACATTTCCCTAGACAAATATTTTACCAAAACAAAAAAGCAGTTGCAACCTGGAAAAGCACCTGTTCCTCTTAATTAATCCACCAAACATGAATACATGATCTGTATAATGCTGTGCGGTTGACTCAGTAACTGTCCCCTCACGGAGCGATGAAGTCCGCGTTTCACGGCTAGGCATTTATCATGTTTGAGCTCATTCCCACGACAGGCAATTTGAAAAAATAAATGAATGCATTTTGTCCAGGTTGGTGTATTATTTTAATAGGGTAAGATGTAAACCTGCTAAAACCGCGTGGGAGGTCGTTTTCTCCGTAACCTGGATTGATTACTCGTGTCTCAGATCTTGCGCTCATATGTGCCGCTGCCAACGATGTGAACAGGTGGAGATGCGCTGCCCTCCCTCGGCGCGTCAGTGCGTCATCAACAGAGTCTCTCAATTTACCGGCGGTTGATTCAGATTCATTAACACGAATTAAAGAAAGTCCCGGTTATTCACAGGAGACTGAATCTCGATTAAATCTACAGCTTGAACTAAACTCACGACGGAATGCAAGAGCATTTTCATTTTGGATTACTTGAACCGCAGCCAATTATTCAATGACTCATTCCGGTGATTCTGTCATCTCAGAAATATGATGCTCTTCGCCTCATATAAATAAACCCACTGATGCTCGAGATGCACCGACAACCCACTCTCACAAACAAGGTAACTTCCAGAGGACACCGACCTGAGGTAAGTATGAACTCAAATCAGGCCTTTTACACAATTACATAAATGTAAAGTAAACTGTAGCTATGTTAATGGCTTAATGTGTGTTAGTTATTGATTGAAAAATAATTGTTGTAATAAAAGTAGGCCTAATGAAATTCAATCAAAAGTCTGAGCCTACCTTTTTTCTTAATGCCAGACATTAAGTTCTTACATAAGTTTTTAACGTGAACTATACAGTGAAGAAATAAATAAATAAATGTAAAAAAATAAATGAAATGCATTAAACATTAAAGCGTATCAGGATGACTATATGCCCGCATGTCATTAAAATGCTCAA
>NW_020525142.1:0-26357 GCF_003368295.1 Carassius auratus | reverse complement strand
ACAAGACCAAAATTGGTTTCAAAGTAGTCACATAAGAATATATGTTAAAAGTAATACTTGTTGGTGAGCACTGTATAACAAGGCATGATAAGGTAGCGGGAATGTTTTGGCACCACAATATTAACCATTTCCTGTAAACTTCTGTCATCACAACTCCAACATGAAAAATATAGCTTAAAAACGAATAAATTGCGCTTGCAAATTTACATTTGCAGATAGCACATACTTTGTGGTCAAAAATAAGCCTAGAATGCAGAATTAGCGGGGTAAATATCAGAAAAATATAATAACATGTTCTTTTTGTCATTTTGTATAATACTACTGTTTTTATATGTTTGCTATTTGATATATAGTTTTACTATTTTTCATAGTGTTATTAAGACTGGTCTCAGACATCACTGTATTTATCAGTTATAATATTGAGACATGGAAAGTGGTCAAGTGGAGCCCACAACAATAAGTATATTATAGCAATATTCCAAGATAATGACATTAGACCACTGACTGAACTAGTAAATGTCCCCGGTTTTAATATCAGAAACCTGGTCAACTTATCTTAGAACGCACAGCCTCTCTGGAATTCTGTTGGGAGTCTCTCTCTACAGTGAGTATAAATCTAAATCAACTCATTCAAAATCATGAGCTCAAAGTCTCGTGTGAACTCAGTTCAGCGCCATTGGCTGAGGCCTGCGGGAGGCGTGGCCTATTTTGGGGGTGTGTGTGTCGTGGGCGGTGTCCCTCTGACACCCCATTGGCTGCGCTCCCAGCCAATAGCGGAGCCGCAGAAGGGAGTGTAGCCCGCTCACGAGTACTACGACCATTCAGCTCGGAGTCTTCGCGCGCTCTGGAACGTTCAGCGCGAATTCTTGGAATTCTTTTTTTCACGGATGCGAATTCGCTGCATTTTTACGAGTTCCGAGATCGATTTAGCCGTGTACTGGCTGAGGTAGTAGTTTGTGCTGTTGGTTGGGATGTGACATTGCCCGTTTGGAGATGACTGCGCAAGCTACTCCCTTGCCAGTGCTGGCTACACTCTTCCCAAGCTAGAATTGGCTTTGGAATCCACATCTTCTTGGAAAATCTGATGTTTTATGTGATATTTATATATATATGTGTGATATAGATACAGTTCTACATGTTAAAATTGTTCTGAGAGTTGTAGAGTTATGTAAATGTGTGCTCAATGGTAAGTCTTATTTAAATTCAATAAATGTGTATATCATGAAACACGTTGCTGTTAAGCGTCTTATTTCTGCTTTTATTAATGGTGTGTTTTAATTATGTTTTTTTTTGCCACTATAACGGAGACTAATTTGTAAATTCATGGGGATTGGCCATATGCCCAAGTTCTCTTCAGTAAAGTACTGTTTTTTTGTCGAGCACAGCAGAAAAGCAGATATCCCCCTCGGGAACACGATTCATTTTAAAAGATGCTTGATTTTGCCCTTGGGATGGCTAATACATGTAGGTCATACTCGACTGTTGCTATGAAGAGAGCTGTGACGTGGCTTTTTCTGCCCACTATGGTAGAATCATCGATCGTGACGTCACGTGGTAAGAAACGACGTTACCTGGGCTGATTTGGACTCAGCCAGAACACGTGCGTGGAAAATTTATATTTTATGTACTTATGTTAAGTTAAGTTAACAAGTGGGATGTTGAATGACGTGTTCTGATGTCATAAAAGGGCCTCGTTTAACCCCCAAGAACTCCATTAAACCAGGTTAGAAATATGAGTAGGCCTATATGTGGGTGTATTGAACATATTTTTCTTGATTGAATCCTTACATTCCAGCTCATCCCAGAAGGGATGGTGCCAGTATCTTAATGTGTGAATAGCATAAAGGTTATACAATAATATTAATGAAGAGATAAACAGACCAGTCTGTTCGTTAACTGCATACTGTGCCATTTGTTATAAATCTGACTCTTGATCTTGTGATGTGTTGTAGGTGGTCACAGTTAACTGGATTGTATAGAGGAAGTGCATGATTAGTGCAGATAATGTGTTGACGTCATCCATGCAGTGAATGCAGTACGTAGGCTGGACTGGACTCCTTTCATGTAACTCTGGCAGAACTCTTCTAACCCGGTTCATGACCCAGAGATGAAACGCAGTTTTTCTGATGTTCAGAATCTCAAGTGCGTTTAATAGACAAACCCCAGCAGGGTTCAAATCAACTGCATTCGTTACAGGGTCTATCAAACTCTGTGGTCTCTGCTGGGAATATTATCACAGCTGTTGGCTGGGTGGGTGATTAATACATTCATTTGTCAAATATTTGAACGTAAACTCACTCCAAGAACATGAAACCAAAGACTGTACAATTACTGCTGCTCCCAGGACTTTTTATGATGTAAATGGCTTCAGATGAAATGTATACATTAATCTTCTTTCCTGGACAGAATCTTAACGTTCTCCAAAAATTAAAACCCTTATCTTACCTAATGTTGTTCCAAACCTGTTTGATTTTCTTTTTTCAACAAGATTCTCCATTCCACAAAAATTAAAAGACAAAATACGTTAACTGTCTAGAAGGACGCATGTGTATTTGATGTGAATGACATTGATTCTAGTCTATTCTGTTAAGCTTACATTACATTTTTGCTACAAAGTAAAAAAAAAAAATTGTACCCAGTTTCAGTGTTTTATGATTCAACTATCAACATAAGAGAATGCGTTAATGGCAGTTTTTTCTTCTTCTTCTTCTTCTTTTTTTTTTTGCATTCGCCGCCAAATATGATTTGAATTTTCAAAAGCGCGAATGAGATTCGAAGTACGTGGCGGGAATATTTTAAGTAAAATATTATTTAAAAGTAAAATAATTACAAAACGTTTAATTTGTTGTGAATCGTTAAGAATGTAATTCTTTTAACAACTGTCTGGCATTTTTGTTTTTACATAGTACATTATTTGGGAAAACATTAAATCATTCATGTTATTTTTAGAAAAATTCTAGTGAAATATCTTCAATGGGTTTTTAATTCAAATCTGTGGTCCAGCATTAATAGAGCCACATAAGCAGTTTATGAATCATTTTTGCAGTGCATGTGTGTGCTGCACTTCCCAGAAAGCTCCTTTAGTAAGCATGTGATGCCCTTGCAGGGCCGTCCACCCACACAAACGACTGCGCTAAAGTGTGTTCGAGAGCAGTCTGCATACACACACACAGCTGAATCTCTGGCCAAATTAGTCTTGTTTTGGTCAAACTCAGATTGTGCTGACCAGATGGCCACTCTCTTGGGGAGTGTGTATGTCAGTGTTTGCACATTCTGTGTGTGTGTGTGTGTGCACGAAAGCCTTTCCAAATGCTCACAGCGGGTTTGTGCTGTAGAAGAGGAAGGTGCCACTGTGAACATGATGTATCGTAAGTCAGACCTCACCAAACCTCCACACAGGAGCCCTGGAGAACAGATTGCAGGTAGGTGTTAATTTACGACGGTGCGTACAGAAATCAATGGGAATGGTCGCTGTACATCTTTAGACACATGATTTATTGTTCCTTAAAAATGTATCACTCTTACTGTGATGAATGGAAGATCAGAAGATCACACGAGAAACAAATACAATACTCATTTTTAATTTACAGTAACTTGGAGTCACTGAAAACAGGATGTACAAATAACAGCCAGAATTGCTTTGATTTTTTTCAGGAAATGCAAAAAAAACAAATCCACAAACTAAACATTCAAAGGATGAATTAATATCCGGAAAAGAAAAACAAAACACGGTTGGTTTCGCCTAGCTGCCAGATGAGTGCGGATAAACAAACTGCGGAGGGTGAGCATTTGTCCATGGAGAACTTCAAAGAACCGGACCCTCCATTTAGTCATTGTGCAAAGTTATAACTTATATACTGATCCCACCAACCCACGCGGAGGTAGGGAACGTTGACGTGGGTCTTCAAAGTCAGCAGTTGTCGACTTCTAAGTCTTAAAAGCAAGTGTTCATATTGTAAATGAGTTCAAACGCACAACGTTTGAGCATTTGATTGTTGGGTTAGAGACGGATTCGGTCCGATTCGGTTGGCGCCCTGCCTTCTGATTGGTCAGCTAGGCTGAGGCTGTTTGCTATTGCCGTGCATTAGAGGAATTATAAAGACCGAAATGTCGTCTCCAGAGCCGAGCCGGTCTCCGGCGATTCTCCAGCCTTGGTCCCTCAGGACACCTCGGGCTTTCATCACCAGATCTTGAGCTGCCATTGTGTACCTAAAAAACAACAGAGATGTTATTTAGTGGTTAAAAGGATATTTCACCCAAAACTGAAAATTCTATGAGCAAAGAAAACAATAGTAACATAATTTATTCAACAATTCTTCTCCCCGAGTTACCTTCTTCCACCATTTTGGAGAGTACCTCAGAACGTGCTAAATGTAATGAGTGTTGTTTGCGTTCAGTAGAAAGCGCGCATCCTGAACATAAACAACGCTGAATATGTTCTGGGGTATTCTCCAAGTTGCACAAGATGGTAACTTGTGAAGAAGAATTGTTGAATAAATTATTTTATTATTATTTTCTTTGCACACAAAAAGTATTCTTGTAGCTCTGTAAATTCACGGTTGAACCACTGATGTCACGTGGACTATTTTACAGATGTTCTTGGTACGTTCCTGAACCTTGGAGTCAGAGAGCACTCAGATTTGATCAGAAATATCTTAATTTGTGTTCCGAAGATGAACGAAGCACTTACGGATTTGGAACGAGATGACTGTGACTAGTGAATTACAGAATTAAATTTTTGGGTGAACTAACCCTTTAATTTTATTTTTAGAAGTTTACAAATAACAGGTTCATCCCTCTAAGAGTAACCTGATGTTAAAGATACTTTTCACCAAAACTTACTCATCTTCAGGTCATTCCAAACCCCTATGACTTTCTGTTTTGCAAAACGTCAGAAGAAAGAAGGCATACAGGTTTGGAATGACATAAGGGTGAATAAATAATTTATTTTTTGGATAAAGAAGAAAACAGTTATCTTGATGTGTCTTTTATGCACTTTTGTTCTACTTCAGTAATCAATCTTGGCTTGATCCTACAACCTTTCAGTTGCCTGGCCAGATCTTCAAAACTAAAGCTTCTCAAATGGAAATGGAAGGTTTCATGAAAGTTTCTTTGAGAAACCAAAAATGGTTATTCTATGGCATTGAAAACCTCCTTTTGGAACCTATGTTTCCAACTTCATCTCAAACTAAAATCCAAATTACATTTTCTTTTTAGTTGCTCAAAATAACCCATCATTGTGCACTGTGTTGTCTTCAAGGTTGCATGAGTAGATGGTTGATGCTCAACCAAAACAGAGGAACCTGCCTGTGCTGGTCATCAGGGTCACAGTTTCCAAGGAAACAAGAAACCGCCTCTACCACTTCCTGATTGGACAGCACGTCCCAGAGTCCATCTGTAGCCAGGATCATGACATCATCGGCGCCGTGCGCATACTCAGAGAGATTATAGATCTTCACCTGTAGAAACACACTTCAGTCATGTTATATTACACAAACATGGACGTGCACATTCACAGAATTCTATTCTGACCACTGTTGGGGAGTAACTACACGTAACAGAATTACTTCATTTAATTGCAAAATAAATGCATCTGTAATTGGTTACTAAGAAAAAAGGACAGTAACTTGGGAAAATGTTAAAGATTACAAAGTGGGTTAGATCTGAATGTTTACACACACAGACATTTGATTTCTTTCTTTCCCAAATTGCAGTTCTTATAAGTATTGATATTAAAGTATCAAATGGAAAGATAAGAAATCATATCTGATGCAAGTGTCTGGTTGTCCTCGGTGACCCCTCCTCGACCTTTGACCCATTATATGTGCAACAGACAGGAAATGAGGAGCGACTCGACCCAACCATAGCTGACATGCTTCTCGTTGCACAAGCACATTAACGAGAGAAGAGTGCATGGAGGAGGAGGAGGAATAAGAAAAACTGATCAAAGAGAAGCCGAAAGAGAAAAACCTCAGCTGAGGTGCAGACGGCGGGATGAACGGCGGATGAACTCTACACAGCGTGTGAATTAAAGATCAAGAGAGCTTCAGAAGACTGCAGAGGGGAGAGACTCGTGTCGCTGGAGGGATCTGAGCTGCTTTAAGACCACAACTTTATTCTGATGGGATCAAACTGTTGGAGAGATGGTCAAAATCACACTAAACACAAGCACTGGAGCTAAATCTGTGGCTTTTAGACTCGATTCTATTCGATTTAACGCTCTTGTGCTGATATGCAGGACATTATATAAATATATCTGCGGTTATATAACATATATGGTGTCTTCAATAAGCAGAACAGAACTGATTTCTGACCCAGAAACCCTCACAATGTACCTTGCATCAGTAATGGCACCAGATGGGAATGCTAGTCATTTATGATATGGTAGAATGATACCAAAGTTATTTTCCCTTTGTATTTCCCTTCGTCTGAAAAAGAGATATAACTACACCTTTTCCAAACAAACATGGTAATATTATAGTATACATGTAATACCATGGTAAATATACAAACAACATGGTAATACTACGATACTATAAAAAATAATTGTTTAAAGGGGGGGTGAAATGCTATTTCATGCATACTGAGTTTTTTACACTGTTAAAGAGTTGGATTCCCATGCTAAACATGGACAAAGTTTCAAAAATTAAGTTGTACGTTTGAAGGAGTATTTCTGTTCCAAAAACACTCCTTCCGGTTTGTCACAAGTTTCGGAAAGTTTTTTTCGAGTATGGCTCTGTGTGACGTTAGATGGAGCTGAATTTCCTTATATGGGTCCTGAGGCACTTCTGCCAGAAGAGCGCGCGCTCCCGTATAGCAGAGCACTGAGAGCACAACAGACTTCACTGATCAGAGCGAGAGCGTCGCCAAATGTCACAAAAGGAGTGTGTTTTTGGTTGCCAGGGCAAGACAACCCTGCACAGATTACCAAAAAAAAACAGCATTAAGGGACCAGTGGATGGAGTTTATTTTTACAGAGCATCAACGGAGTTGTGCAAGTGTTTGTGTTTGTTCCCTGCATTTCGAAGATACTTGTTTTACAAACAAGGCCCAGTTTGACGACGGATTTGCACATCGTTTATTTCTTAAGGATGATGCAATCCCAACGAAAAAGGGTCACTATCGTGTGTTGGAACCGCAGGCGGTGAGTAAAACTGCTTCAAATATCTCTGTGTTGTTAATTTAGCTATCGGCGCGTAAGCACATCAAGTTAACAACATGCGATGTTGTCATCAAACTGCACTTTCCACATGTACAGCTTAAAAAAAATTAAAAAAAGACTTACATACCACATAGAGACGTCGTTGCTGATGCTGCTCTTGTTAAATTTCAGCCTCTGGATCTGTGTCACAGCTTCCACATGCTCTCAACTCAAAAGCTACTGGTGCTCTGGATTATTTAGCTCCGTCCACACGTCACGCCTCCAGCCGCTCGTGTTTTTCCGGGAAAAATCGGTACAGACTATCTTTCTCTTATAAATATATAAGAGAAACTTTTTGGAGTTATGAAGGATGCAGTACTACTCTATAGGTACTCAAGATTAACAGGATATTGAGTGAAAACGAGCATTTCACCCCCCCCCCCCCCCTTTAATACAATTGTACATTGATATGTGGTATACTAATGTTAATATTTTATATTTTGCTTTCAATTTTTTAAGTTTTAGTAATTTTGTGTTTTTGTCATCTTTATTAGTTTTTAGGTTTTGGTACATGTCTAAATTATTTTATTAAGTTTTAGTTTTAATTTGGTTATTTCTAATACTTCAGGTTACACTAAATGGAATCTTCAGTTTTTTTATATCTTGTACTGTACTGTACTGTATGTAGCAATACCAAGGTAAAAAACATGACATTTCTTGCATGTGCATATCCTAAAAACCATGGTAATACTATGGTGCCATGTCCTAAAAGTCCAAAAATGGTGATATCAATGTAAATGTTCACATAACATGGTACATTGTTCAAAACACAACAACAACCATAAAATTACCATGTTCAAAAAACTATAGTATTAACAAAACAATTATATGGTAATATCATGGTACTTTTTAGTTAGCAAAATAATGAATAATGAAGTCCGAAGTGTGTTAATGAACTACAGACCTCTGGAGAGCAGGAGAGGAACGGCTTGATAGCGATGTCTGAGTCGTGAACCTTCAGGTCGTGATCTCCGAGTCCACGAGTGATGCCGATGGTGGCCAAAACACGCGCCTGAGCCACAAAACATCACATTATTTGACAATCAAACATTTTACTTCTGTAATGTGATGTGTTGCCTAGTAAAACTAAATATCCAATTGCCCCTTGGCAAAGACTCGCCTCTTTAGATTCTGTATGATTGGTCAGATCGCCTGTCAATCAAACATCTGGCGAATGGTAATTGGTTCCAAAAGGGGGTTTTCACATTTAGTCCATAATTTTTGGTTCCGCAAAGAAACTTTCAGTGTCAAAAAATCTAAAGCTTTTTTCACTATAAAGGTTTTGTAGATGTTAAAGGTTCTTCATGGAACCAGAGATGCCAATAAAGAAGTTTCATTTTTAAGATTGACTTATAGATGGTTCATGAATAAGAGGGATTGATGATGTTTATTTAGACTAAAAGTCTTTGGAGTCATGTCAAACAAACCCCCCACTATAGGTATTTTTCCCAGAATGCCATTGTCTGATGCTGAAACCAGCCCCCTGCTGGTTAATAATACCCATGCCTTCAACCAGCTGCTTTTTGACCACAGACTCAACACATTAACACCCAGACTGGAGCACAAAAGATGAATCTTCATCAGAACTGGAGAAATGTAGCATAACATCACTTGCTCACCAATGGAAGTGAATGGGTGCCGTCCGAATAAGAGTCCAAACAGCTGATAAAAACACCACAATAATCCACAAGTAATCCACTCCAGTCCACCAGTTAATGTCCCGAGAAGTGAAAAGCTGTGTATTTGTAAAAAACAAATCCATCATTAAAACTCATTGTGACGGCACCCATTCACTTCAGAGCATCCATTGCTGAGTGAGCTACAGAATGCTACATTTCTCCAAATCTGTTCTGATGAAAAAACAGACTCTTCTGTATCTTCGATGACCTGAGGGTGAGTACCTTTTCATTTTTGGGTGAACTACTCCTTTAAATACTACTAAGTGCTGATTGACTTACTGTAGCAAACAACACTAATTAATTACCCATTTTTCTGTGGTGAGAAATGATGCATCTTTCTGTAATCGCTCGACCTCACAGCACAACTGCTTCTGAAAAGCTGAAGATGTTTTAATTATTATTATTATTATCATTATTTGCTAGCCTTGTCGTTCTTCTCTCTCTACAGATCTCTGATATGATGGTTTATCCTCCAAATTTGGCAAAGTTGAACTGTGAAGCAGGAATACATTCAGCTTCCATCTTACCCTTTTCCCCTCTCCGAATATGAGTGGAAACTTCAGATCTTCCTCCTGGACGGTTTTGTAAGCCCTGCACAAAACACCACAACAAACATCAAACAGCAGCTGAAGCTAGTTATGAATCATCTATGACAGTGCTGAGTATTACTGTTCAAAAGCTTGGAGTCAGTAAGTTGATTTCTGAAAGAACATTTACATTTTTATTCAACAAAGATTCATTAAATTTATTCATTAGATTTCTAAAGATCATGTGACACTGAAGACTGGAGTAATGATGATGATAATTCAGCTGCACATCACAGGATTGAATTACAGTTTAACGTATTAAAACAAAAAAAAAGTTGTTAAATTTTAAAATAATTGTAAAAAAATTCTGATTTTACTGTATTTTTGATCAAATAAATGCAGACTTGGTGAGTCAAAAAGACTTTGCTAAAAATAGAACATTAAAATATTAACTAAATATATTGCCAAATATATAATGAATATATATATTTTAAATTACTCCAGTGAAACAAAAAACAAGATATTACAATAATGTATAATCACTCTTGTCCATACATTTTTTCACTCTAATAAATATGGACCTGAAATTGAAATGCAGTGCAAGCATCATATGGATAACTGCTAAGATGATTTTAAATCCATCCAGCTTTAAAGATTGGCTCTCCATTGACTTTTTGAATATGTGCTTATTCAAACAGTTTTCCCCCCATGCAATTACAGAGTAATTTGGGTTTTGACCTCTTCCTTTAATCATTCAGATATTTTATTCTATGATACAATACTGTATATGATTCCTGAATGCAGCGTCCTCCCACACGATTCAACATCCCTGTCTGACAGAGCAGGTCGTGAGCTCAGTTACATCAACGAGGATACACACACACACACACGCACACACGGTCTCTCTCTCTCTCACTCACACACACTCACAGAAACACACACACAGAAACACAAACACAGAAACACAAACACTTTCTCTCTAACACAGACACAAAAACGCACTCTTCTCTCTCTCTCTCTCTCTCACACACACACACACACAGAGTGACACACACTCACACTCTCTCAGACACAAACACACACACACACACACACAGTGACACACACACACACTCTTCTGAGCAGGATCACACACATTCACTCTCTAATGGACGTTCAGTCGTGTCTCCTGAGGGAGGGGCTGTAAACCCTTGATTGAGTCTAGATCCGTCTCACAGACCAATCAGATCCTAGTATCTCACCCTGGTGCAGATTACATACCGAATCCATACTCATGGGTGGACAGAAAATCTGATTATGTCTACACACACATTTCCAAAAATGCACTGTGGAAAATATTATGGAAAGGGTTATACATATCGAAATGTACTAAATTATTTGTTGAATTATATATATATATATACATACAGATAACAATTATTCATGTATTGTATAATAAAAAAAATTATTAATGAAATATTGATAATATTACTTATTATTTTAATATGTAAATATAATTGTTAATTGTTTGTGACAACTAGGGTTCATTTTTCTTTTGTGTATTTTTCACAGTACCACAATAAATTTAGCCAATTTCTTTACAAATATACAGATAATATTTATTTTATTTTTAATGATTAATACTAGTGAATATTTATTTAAAGAATAATTATTATATTTGTGTAATAAATTGTGACCAACCAGAATTCATTTTTTTTACAACAGATTTACCACAAAAATTATATTTTATTAACAATATTAACCACTATTTTCAGCAAAAATTGTTATTTAAATGTAATAAATGATACATTTTAACATTTATTGTATCGATTAGTATACTAATATATGTATTATAAATAACATTAATTATTATAATAATAAAATAATGATAGATATTAAGTTTTAATTAATTTTATTTATATTTTATATTTTTTAGATCAATAACAAAGTACAGTTTTATGTATTTAATAATTGCTAGATTAAATTAATAAATATGAATTATTATTTATTTTATTTGTATCAATGGTTATTATATACTAATATAATAATTATAATGATTATTATGTTTATATAATAATTAGACATATTAATTGTTGAATTGTATTTGATTCATAACTATTTAATTACTTAAGTTTCTGGTCTATTATTGTGATGTCATGATAAAGGCACAAAACTCAAAGTGAACTCTGATTGGTCTCTTTACATGTCAGTCAGGTGCTTTCCTCCAAAGTGGGCGGTTCTTGAGCAGAACAACTGCTGATGTTAATCAGATCCAGGACTCACCATCCGTTCATGGTAAAGTCTCGGTGCAGCATTCTCTTCCCAACCTCTTTCTTCGTGACCCTTCTGGGAAACTCCAAGTGTGTGAAATCGTTTCCCAGCAGCGACGGCTGCAGATGAGCCTGAGAGAGAGAAACATGCTCCATCATCAGGGATTCTGTCCTTAAACAATGCAAAGCAACATCCAAGAGAGGGAAAACCATTGCCCAAGGCCAGCTGCTTAAACATGGCAGGAGTGAGTCCAGATTTCTCTCACCAGGAACTGAAGTCTCTGGCGCTCTGATTCAGGAGTGAAGGAGCTGGACACGGGAATGATCTCTCCTCCGCGGATGATCAGAGCCCTGAAACACAGCAGAGAGGAGAAGAGCTGACAAAATCATCAGGAATTCAGCACACACTGGACCGGACAGAGAACAGTCCCTTTAGTCATTTAGCAGACACTTTTATCCAAAGACACTAACAAATGAGGACAATAGATGCAATACATTTTTTAAATATATATAGGAAACAGATAGATCAGAGCATGCTAGTGTTAGCTTTTTCTGCATTTGTTAGTTGTATTATAAATAAAATAGAATAATAAAATCAATATAATTGCATGAAAAAAGAGCAGTATGAAACGTGTGGAATCTGCTGGAGGAGAATGGAGTAAAACAGAGCAGGCAATGTCAATGCTACATTAAAGTTAAGTAACAAAAAAAAAATCTTAAAAAAAAAAAAAAAAAAAAAAAAAGCTTTCAAATAGTTTTAAAAAGATTCTTTTGCTCACCAAAGCTGCATTAATTTGTCATAAAAACAATAATATTGTTATTTAAAATAAGTGTTTTCTGTATGTATGTGTATATATATATATATATATATATATATATATATATATATATATATATATATATATTTTTTTTTTTTTTTTTTATGATGTATTTCTGAGATCAAAGCTGAATTTTCAGCATCATTACAGAAATCATTCTAATATGCTGATTTGCTGCTCGAGAAGAAACATTTCTGATTATTATCAGTGTTGAAAACAGTTGTGCTGCGTCATATTTTTGTGGAAACCAGGACACAAAATACATTTTAAGATTGAGTAGAGACAATGTAAGGAATGGAACTCAATACTCAGTTGGTTTAGTGATATTCAGTCTCACCTGCTGTCACCAGCGTTGGCCACGTACAGTTTTCCAAGCAAATACACCACTACAAGAGCCGTACATCCTCCAGATATAGAGTAAAGCATCCTCTCTCGAGCGATATGAGCGTCCTGAGATCACACAGGACACAGGAGAACTCAATCAAGGTCACAGGAGACCGGATTCAATCGCCATTTAAGTAAAACACACAGATTTCCATCTGTAAGTACACTAGACTCTTTTATGCTCACCAAGGGTGCATTTATTTGATTAAAAATACAGTAAAATTTGTCAAATTGTGATATATTATTCAAATTCAGAATAACTCTTTTCTATTTGATTAGAGTTTGAAATGTAATTTATTCTTGTGACACAAAGCTGAATTTTAATATCACTGCAGTCATTACTAAAAATGCCTCATTCCTACCATCTAGTGGCCATCTGAGTGTACTACAGTAACTCACCATCTCCTTGAAGGCGTTCTCTATTGCTCCCACCACCAGACTCTCCTGTTTGATCTTCTTCTCCATGAAGAACCGCGGGGGCGTTGTATAAGTGGGTCCCGGGGCCCCGGTGGCCCCTCTGAGCGAAGCGGCCCGGGACAGGCATCCAGCGGACGGGTGGAGGTGATGGATGGGGTTCTCCTCGCCCAGACAGGTGGGCGGCTGGAGGGACGGGTTCTGCAGGATCTCCAACACCTCCTGCAGCTGCTCCTCGATGTGGAGGTGGAGGAACTTGGCTGTGAAGACCGCGGCTCCAGAACCGCCGTGACCGTCAAACAGAGCCCAGTAGTGGAAGTTCAGCTCCTTCACCTCCTGCACAAACACAATTACACATTAGTGATCCTGGTGCACAAAAACAGTCTTTGGGAAATAATATACAATACATTGTATGGGTCAAAATGATAGATTTTTCATATTAAGTAAAGATAAATTGCCCATAAACATGACACGGCACAAAATAATACGTGATTTGTTGCTTTAGATCTGTGTAATACATTTTGAGCAAAATGATATTAGCAGCTGATAGCACAGGAAACCACTGACAAAATCTATTGCATGAATTTCCCAAAGCAATCAGAAGCTGTTTAAGAATCATGAGAAACTGCTTTTATGATGTATACAAGTGACTGGATAAATCGCAAAGATATCGCAATCAACGTGACTAATAAACACACGACTACAACAATATATTCCTCCAATGATGCAACGCCTTCATCGCTGCTAAGAATGCATTGAAATATGTTGCACGCCTTATTCTGTGTAAGAAGCCACGTCATCTCACAGAAGGATTTATGAAGTGAAGTTTGGAGTAAATACATGTTGAGAAGCTGTTTTGAGAATGAGTGATCTGAGAAAGGCATGAAAGCGGCAGAGTTAAGCTGTGAGGAGTGATGTCAGCAGGCCTCACTGTGCTGTGGATGGGCTCCAGGAGGTCTGCGCTGGGCAGCGAGGAGCGTCTCCTGAGGGGGGTGTAGCTGGGGCTGGACGGGTCTGCGGGGCGTCTCCTGAGCTCTATCACCTCACAGCACGCCTGGTCCTCGTTTAGAGGGCTTTTACCGGCATTGATCACCCTGGAGACACACAGAACATCATCACAGATTCAGCACCAACACAGTTTCGTTATGTCAACTTTAACTCGAGGGCTGTTCACGATTAGGAAAAAGCTTGGCACGGTGATGATGGAATAGTTCATTCTGCCTACAACCGCCGAACGTCGAGTCGCTTCGGGCTTCTAAACGCGTCTCGATGATGCACAGCTGTCATTATCTGAGATGAGTCACAGCGTGAGTCTAAAGAGCACAAGACAGCATGACGCCTCTGATAATTACTGCCATCCCAACAGGGTTCCCATGGAAACCTATTCCTGCATCCTGATTTGTTAATGAGGATTTAACAGCGTTCATACAGATAGATGAATGGATAGATGGATGATGAATGGATAGATAACAAAAGATAGATGGATGGATGGATGGATGATGAATGGATAGATAACAAAAGATAGATGGATGGATGGATGGATAACAAAAGATAGATGAATGGATGGATGGATGGATGGATAACAAAAGATAGATGAATGGATGGATGGATGGATGGATAACAAAAGATAGATGGATGGATAGATGGATGGATGGATGGATAACAAAAGATAGATGAATGGATGGATGGATGGATGGATAACAAAAGATAGATAGATGGATGGATGGGTGGATAAAAAAGATAGATAGATAGAAGGATGGATGGATGGATAACAAACGATAGATAGATGGAAGGATGGATGGATAACAAAAGATACATAGATAGATGGATGGATGGATGGATAACAAAAGATAGATAGATAGATAGATAGATAGATAGATAGATAGATAGATAGATAGATAGATAGATAGATAGATAGATAGATAGATAGATAGATAGATAGATGGATGGATGGATAGATAGATAGATAGATGGATGGATGGATGGATGGATAACAAAAGATAGATGGAAGGATGGATGGATAACAAAAGATAGATAGATGGATGGATGGGTGGATAACAAAAGATAGATAGATGGATGGATGGATGGAAACAAAAGATAGATAGATAGATAGATAGATAGATAGATAGATAGATAGATAGATAGATAGATAGATAGATGGATGGATGGATGGATGGATGGATGGATGGATGGATGGATGGATGGATGGATGGATGGATGGATACTGTAGATATATAGATGGATGGATGGATGGATGGATACTGTAGATATATAGATGGATGGATGGATGGATGGATGGATACTGTAGATAGATAGATAGATTAAAATGTAAATTGAAAAAGATGAAAGCTAATACAAAATAATACTCATAAACACTACAATAGAATATAAATAATGTGGCTTATTCTTCTCTATATTTATAATATTTAAGTGCAGATGTACCGTTCTGAGTTTTTGGGAATTAATAAAAACAGTATCCATAAATCATAGCTCACTCACAAGAGTTGAATGTTGATGCCAAGCATATCATAAATGCATAAAACTGAACCTGGGCTGTGTGAAATCTGAATTCATAACCATTATCAACGCAGAGTCAACCAGACAGCTTCACGCGAGTTAGATTATGATATAACGCGCATGCGCCCTGATAAAGCTGCAGGGAAATGAAAGTATGGATGCGTGTCATGGATCTCTCATTTTCTGTTCCTCATGCGATGATCACGAAGAACGCGAACATTCAGCATCCGCGCGCTCAGATCAGCGCGCGTCGGTCGCTACTCACTCCGCGTATCCGGCGGCCCAGGGCAGCTTCATCTCCTTGAGGATGAGGATGGGTCTGGAGACGTGATCCGCGGAGCACTCCACCTCGTCTGGAGACAGCGCGAGGAAATCCGGTCTGCTGTACGGGAACCGGAGCGGCGGGTCCGGGCGGAGCTCGTGCGCGCTGGAGCCAGAGGCCATGAAGCCGCCGAGGATGCTGGAGACCGCGGACCGCACGCGTGTCATCATCGTGAGGGAGGAAGCGCTCTGGACGCCGCTGCTCTAACGCGACGCAGCTGGAGCGCGCGCTCGTCTCGGCTCGGCGTGACGTGACTGAAAGCGGGTCATCGGGTCACTCTGGTGACTTTGACTCTCATACTGTTCACCTTTATTACAGTACAGAACTTATCGCAAATAAATCAATAAATGGTAACAGTTTATTTTACAGTGTCTTTGCTTCACAGATGATTATAGCTTGTTAAAATTGTAAATTATGCATAACTGCATTAAACTAACCCTAAACCAAACCCTAATTTTAGCCCTATTAATAAATGCATGCTGTTACTCATTGCTTGAGTAGATAAATCTAATGTATACCCAATCAAATTGATTTTTTGATAAAATCAGTTCATGTCGGTTCAGTGATAACAAAGTAAGCCACATCATTAAATGGATTATATTTTAAGTGCTATATAATTATGACACCTTCAAATAAAGCATAACCAGTACAATAAAATAAAATGTAAATATTTGTAATATAATAAGTTCATATCAGTTCATTAATCACCGAAATAAAACACATTACGAAACAGACTATTATTTAAAGAAACATTTTAAGTTTCATATAATAAGGACATAAAGCATAACCAGTACAATAAAATAATCTTTTTTTCTGGGATTCTTTTTTTACATAAAATCGATTCATATCAGTTCATCAGTAACCAATACAAACCTCATTACTAGAGTATCATTTAAATAAATACTTTAAGTGTTAAAAAGATGCGTTACTTTTAATA
The DNA here is from genome assembly GCF_003368295.1 of Carassius auratus. NCBI lineage: Eukaryota > Metazoa > Chordata > Actinopteri > Cypriniformes > Cyprinidae > Carassius > Carassius auratus. Next base: position 9,309 of record NW_020525142.1, on the reverse strand, counting down.
TTTAGTAACAATGAACAGTATTTAAAATCGCATAAATGTCATTGGAAAGTGCAGTTTGTGTTAGCATATACAAACTTCTGTAAAAAGTCTATTTGCATGTTTTATTGTCCTAACATGCTGTTTTCAGCATATCAGACTTTACTTCATATTTCCATCTTTATCTGATTTAATCGTGTGTGTTCAGTAGCTATTGTTTAAACAACAATAATCCCACGAGCATTAAGAGATTTGTGCACAGTCAATAGAAATATATGCCATCTGTTACAGCTGATATCTGTCTAACACGAATGAAGTGTAATCCATCTCAACAATCAAAACCATGCAGAAAATTAGAGAAAGATGAAAACTATCACTGTTTACTCACACGTAGTTGTTTTAAAAGCATCTATGCATGTGTAAAACAGATGAATATTAAATCATAAAGCTATCATATAACTTCAGAAGACTGTACTGAAGTTAATTTGTTTATTTATTTTATTTTGTAATCAATAACTAGAAATACCTCGCCAGCATTTTGTTTAGGGGAAGAAAATAAAGCGCTGTCATGTCTCATAGCGGCCGCTAGATGTCAGTGTTTCCTAACAACAAATGACCCACCTCCTCCATTCAACATCAGTTTAATTACAAAATAAACGCAACTGTAATCTGTTATAGTTACTGTATATTAAAAATGATAATATAGTTTACAAATATTATTAAATTAGTTTACTTTAGAGTATACAAAGATTACTTTAAGATTACAAAGGGGGTTACATTTGAATATTTTTACACACTTTTGTTCAACATCAGTTTTATTTCCTATTTGGCTTTGTGAATATGCTTTATTTTATTTTTTTGTATTTTAATATATATATTAAACACCCTCAGTGGGCCTGCTGGGTAGATTTAGGAGCTCAGCGGAGCCAAACGCATGTGCTGCCTCTCAATCCTGATCTTATGGACGGTCTAAGAGCAAGATTTAGGATTTGGTTTTGGCTCATTTGCTAGTTTTATTGCTTTTGGCACACTCTGTCAAGTCCGGTGTGGAAAGTGTGTCGGTGTGTATTTACTGCTGCTTGGCTGTTTATGAGGGGAATCGGTATCATTCTTTCTGCCTGTTTTGGAAGGATTTCTGCTTATTAAAAATAAATCAATCAGTCTAATAAATCAGTTAGAAGTTCATCTGGTTTGGACTCGCTTGCTCCTCACTTCCTGTAAATGATGCTCTGAGGCACTAGTGTAATTGCTGTGGAAATGCATGTGTGCCACTTCTGAGCAGCATTAAACAGTCACTTGAGAAGCGCTTCTGTGCCATCTCTGCAGTGTAAATCTGGCCACCGAGTGAACAGACTTCACATTTTGGTGTTAATAAGCATAAGCATACAAATACCACTGAAAATTATATGCATGCTTTTTGGTTGAATTAAATATTTAGTTGACATTGCTCTGCACCAGCTCATTACAATGCATTACGAGACTGGATTCAATATATTTCGGACGAGCGTTCACATCTCAAATGGTGTGGATGGTTTGATTTGAAAAAGAGCTTGGAAATATCTTGGAAACAAATCTTAAAATTATAAATGATCTGCAAGTTGGATGTTGGATAAAATACTGTAGTTTGGTAGCTGTTGTAAATCACTCAGTTACTCAACTCAATATTTGTTTCTTATTGCACTTCATCTTTTTATAATAAACTAATCATTATAAGTGAATTATGAAACAATGACAAAGCCGAGAAAGTGAGTTTAAAGTACCCCTCTTTTACAGTATATTGTAACATACCTCAAGAAATCAAACATTTTTGATATTCAACCTAATGCAATGTCACATATCACTAAACTAGATTGACATTCTGAAGAAAAAGGATGCATTTCTGTGCCATGTATGGTTTAGAAATTAATATAACCCTATATATCAAACTTTTGTTATTGTCTGACACTACATTTAGAGAGGAACACTCAATCCAGATTCTGCTCGACTCAGTGGAAAACCAGAGCGGCTCACGCAGGAATGGCGTGATTTCAGATTTGAGAATGTTCTGGAGGGACAATAAATATATCCAACAAGATCTCGCCATCATCTGGCCGTTCACACGGTACAAAAAAAATCCTTAATTTTTCCCAGATGGAGAAGCTCGTGCCAGACGGATCCAAGAGCAGCATCTCTCCACCAGATCCCCCGAGAACTGATCTGAGACCAGGACAAACTCCATCAATAACTCACCAGACACGGGTCAGCGAGCAGCACTCCATTCTGTCTCAAAGACTGACATCTCTTAAAAGTGACTGGGGTGGAAATGTCAGACGGTGAAGCTGTGTGTTGTGTGGTGGGTTTTGATATGTAGCTCACAGGCTCCTGAATGTCTTCATGTTTATCAAGACAGATCTGAGACATTAAGACACTGAACCTACCTGTTTAAAAGAGAAGATCTGCCACAAGCCCACATATTAATAAACATGAAAACACCAAGGCAAGATATCTACAAACCTCCCATTTTAATAAATGGTAATTTACCGCATGCTTGCTGTGAACAGCGACAGCTTGACATCTATTGAGCGGAACAACGTCGTTGATATTTGTGAATCGAGCATGTTCGTGACATATAAAGGACCTTTTATGCTCAAAAGAGTATATCTCATGCTAAAGCGTTACAACTGTTGAGTGAATCTGAGTGATTGCCTTTCTGTTTTATTGGTGATTGCTAAACTCATTATTCCATAGAGCTCTGTGGTGATGGATATTTGGTCACGTGTTCTTCTATTAGCTAATTTTAATAGAACATTCATTTAAATGTATCATTTTCAAAGTGTTCCTCTAAAATGTTCTATTTGGACATCTTTAAATGTTAGGCTTCTACTTGTCAAAAGTAATGTTCCCCTAATGTTTGAAAAATGATCAAATGGAATGTTCGTTCAACATTTATAACCAAGAAAGAACATTTAAAAACTGGACGTTCTGGATCTTTGCATACACTGAGAACATCCACGTCGACTGATTTTTCTATTGGCTTTTTGGAAAATAAGAGTATGATTCTTAATTATTTTTTTTTTTTCATTGTGACAATTTTCACAAATTTGATGAATTCTGAAACCTAAATAAAACAAGCAGAACTCCACACAACTTCAGCGTCACCGCTTTAAGCATCAACGACTCCTTCAGTTTGCACGAGAATGATTATTAGCACAACGAGGCTGTGAAAGCATCTAGCGAGCAGATGAATTTATTTCTTACAGTCAGGTCTATTAACCCTTTTTAGCCTTTTTGAAGATGAGAAACGCTTTCAAAAAAACTACTGGCGTTGATGCATGATGTCTGCATGCATAAATGTGTTTCGAGTGTGCTTTTACTGAAAAATTTCATGCATTTGTGTTGAGTTTATCATATAATAACCGTTGACCTGCCCGGGGTTAATTGCACATATTTGGTTTTCTCTCAGATGCTGCTTTTGCTATGTAAAAATATACAATAAGATGAGGACAAATATGCTTGTGTTTCACTATAGGATGGCATTGTTTTCTTGCATTGTAATCAGCACTGAATTCTGGGAAATGTTCATTTATCATCGGTGACCCTTTGAACACTGGGATATCCGTTTAACGTATACAAATAAGAGATATATGATGGAGATTTCCCTCCTTTCATGGGACACAACACTCAATCAGTCCCTTTCAGACTGTAACGACCTTAATGAACATTTCCCACGACAACAGAGAAGAGAAGAAGAATCACAAAAGGCCTGCTGTTATGGATGCAGCAGAAACCACTGAGATACAGAGTTGGGGAAAGTTACTTTTAACTAATAGTGCAATAGTTATGCAATTTGAAAGGTTTATCATTTGGTTTTGAGAGTCCCCGACAACAGGTTTACATGCATGCAAGGTAAAAAAAAAACCTTACTTTTCTTATAATATGTATTTGCATTAATCAGTGACTTTCAAACAATTAATTCAAAGATTCATCTTTCCACACCCCAGTGCATGTCTGAAACAAAAAAGTAGTAAGCTATGACAGGAAACACTGGACAAAACAGTCAGTCTTAGAAAATAAAGGATATACATAACCTAAATTGGAAATAAAATGGTTATCTATTCCTAAACTCCTGTTTTCTCATATTTTAAAGCAGTCAATATAATTTGGGAAATAAATAAATTTGTGAACATGATATAGACATTTCATATTATTTGTAAAAGTATTGTAAACGCATTTTTATTGCATTGAATTATTGAAAAGTTACACATTTTTTGAACAATTGCATTTTACGTATTTTCTAAATATGGCAAAACTACACATTATTAACAATTTTAAGCAGTGTGTTGGTAGTAAGTTTAATGATTCCATAAAAATAGGGCACCCATTAATTAGAAGGAATTTTCAGTAGGCTATCGTTTTTTTCCAGCATTTTACACAGATTTTAAATTACATATTGCATTTTGATAGATAGCTGAGATGGATAAGATTTTTGAGTCGCTAGGGTAGTCTGAAATGTTGCTAAATTTATTTGCAGCCCTTAACACAGAAACAGGAGAGCTGTCAGTCAATAAATGGTCAAACAAAGTAACTGGCATTACTTCTTTGAAAAAGTAAGTCAAAAGCAATGCATTAGTTTACAAGTTACTTGAAAAGTAATCTGGTTAAATAACTCGACTTGAAATGCATTACCCCCAGCGCAATACAACTTACTGTAGCTTATTAAAGTAGAGTTGAAGCGTAAGAAAGGTAGCTGCTGTAGTGGTTATGTTAAGGGTTAAAAGATGTAGAATACGGACATGCAGGAAAGGCATTAATATGCAGAAATTAATAAACATCAAATATGAAGTAGTATGCATGCTTTTGCTTAGGTGCTTTTTAAGTGAGTGGTCAGTTTAAGAATGAAAAAAATTCTAGTCACAACAAAATCAATATAAACCTTCAGAGCTACTCAGAGGTTGCTGTGGCGTAAACAAGAGAAAATCAAAGCTGGATGTCCCGAACGCATCACTGAGCTCAGAACATCTACAGATGAGCTCAAGAGGAACAGAGATCTTTCCAAAACAACAGTTGCCATGAAAGGTTAGGGAAGCACTGATGCTTGTGTAATGTTGGAGGTGTTTCCTGATCGGTTATATTCACTCACAGCTGCACTTCATGAGAGCACAGAGCTCTGGGATCGGGATTCAGTCACACTGGTTGGACCTTGTTTTGGGATTGTCACGTCAAGTTAACATCTCTGAGAGAATCTACGTCTGTGACGTTATCTTCGGGGAAAATATTTGACTTAGGTTCATGGTTCAGTAATTATAAATGAAGGAATACTGCCTGATTTCAGTGAATCCTGAGCCTCAGGTTGATATCTATACACACAGAGCATACTGGAACGACCACATCAGACCAATTCAGCTGGAAAGAGCGAATGGAAAAGCAGTCTGTTGTTATACTGAAGAGAAGAAACAATTAATCTCCATCAAGACAAGACAGAAACCCGTATTCAAAATCCAGATGTGCATCTAAAGCCAGTATAATGGAGTTATGAGCCACATTTCACAATTAAGATCAATGCAGCTAGGTTTTGCCAAATTATTTGTTCATTTGTTAATATGACAACCTTTTTAAAGAATGTTATCTGATTTATATGGTGTGCATGTACAAAGCAATACTGATCATGAACTTTACAAGGGCCATTCAATGCAGTCCAGTTATCCATGCATTAAAAATACTTATAGATATATATATTGATTAAAATATTAAACCCTTCAAATCATATGTGGACCCTGGAACAACAAAACCAGTGTTATAATGTTAATTTTTTCAAAATTAAGAATGCATGTAAATAATCTGATGTGTGGTTTGTTAGGAGGACAATTCTTGTCTGAGATACAACTATTTGAAAATCTGGAATCTGAGGGGAGCAAAAAACAAATTAATATTGAGAAAATCACCTTTACAATTGTCCAAATGTATTGTTAGATGTGCATATTAATCATAATTAAGTTTGATTTAAATCTCTCAATAAATGAATGAAACAAAGAATTTAAACTACTTTGTTACTTCTTATTTCTTTCTCTATTCAAACTGCTTTTTAACCACAACTTAAAAAGTTTATATATATATATAGACACACACACAAACACACACACACACACACTTTTTTTAAATTGGTGATTATTTTGTATCCTCAATATTCATTTGCGTCCTGTTTGTATTTTGTCTTTTTGTAAACTCTCTCAAAACCTCGAACCAACTAAGACCACCAAACCTGGTTGTTTTAGGCTCTTTTTTTTAAATACTAGTTTTCACTTATTAAAATCAGTTACGTGCCCTCAATATACTCAATATATGTTGTGGTAAAATCCATTATAGTTGTGTAAAACTGTATGGAAATAATCAATCTAGAATTATTAAAGTTTAAATTCAGGGCAGATTTTCAAAACTTAAAGGGGGGGGTTGAAATGCTATTTCATGCATACTGAGTTTTTTTACACTGTTAAAGAGTTGGAATTCCCATGCCTAAACATGGACAAAGTTTCAAAAATTAAGTTGTACGTTGAAGGAGTATTTCTGTTCCAAAAGTACTCCTTCCGGTTTGTCACAAGTTTCGGAAAGTTTTTTTCGAGTATGGGCTCTGTGTGACGTTAGATGGAGCAGAATTTCCTTATATGGGTCCTGAGGCACTTCTGCCGGAAGAGCGCGCGCTCCCGGTATAGCAAGAGCACTGAGAGCACAACAGACTTCACTGATCAGAGCGAGAGCGTCGCCAAATGTCACAAAAAGAAGTGTGTTTTGGTTGCCAGGGCAAGACAACCCTGCACAGATTACCTAAAGAGAAACAGCATTAAGGACCAGTAGATGGAGTTTATTTTTACAGAGCATCAACAGAGTGTGCAAGTGTTTTGTGTTTGTTCCCTGCATTTCGAAGATGCTTGTTTTTACAAACAGGCCAGTTTGACGCTGGATTTGCATATTGTTTATTTCTTAAGGATAATGCAATCCAACGAAAAAGGGTCACGAATCATGTGTTAGAACTGCAGGCGGTGAGTAAAACTGCTTCAAATATCTCTGCCTCCTTGTTAGTGCATCCCCCTGCCATCGGAGACCCGGGTTCGAGCCCGCTCTGAGCGAGTCGTTGCTGTTGCTGCTCTTGTTCAGTTTCAGCCTCTGGATCTGATTCTGGATCATAAATAAACGGCTGAATTGACTGTTAGCCATGGTTTGTTTTGGATGTTTTTTTTCCCTCACGGTAAAGTCACAAGCTTCCCAAACGCTCTCAACGCAAAGCCTACTGACGCTCGTGATTCTTAGCTCCGCCCACACGTCACGCCCTCCAGGCGCTCGTTTTTTTCGGGAAAAAACGGTCCAGACTATCTTTCTCTTATGAATATAATACAACTAAAGACTTTTTGGAGTTATGAAGGATGCAGTACTACTCTATAGGTACTCAAGATTAACAGGATATTGAGTGAAAACGAGCATTTTCACCCCCCTTTAAGCACAAGCATAATCATTTTATTGAGTTTTAACATGTTTCAGCAAGTCAGGAATGACCCAAACACTGTCAAACTTCTTGATCAGACCCCATTTTGTTTTTGACGTTTCTAGGGCCAGAAATCTGCTCTATGCACGCGATCAAAACCACAGACGTGTCTGTTTGGGGAGCATATGGATCCTGTAGGACACTACTGACTTGAAACAGAAAGCTGCATGAAACCCTATAGGTATATTAAGGACATTGAACTAACAACCTATAAAATCATGAAGATGTATGTGTTGTAAATATGGAGTAAAAACCAGACCTGAGGCAGAACCTGTGCGTGAGATAATAGTCCATATTCACTTCCTGTGACAACATCAGGGTCTTTTCCTATATTAAAACTTCCTCTCATCTTTCTGTTTCATGCTAATTTCTCTGCTACGGCTTCAGCTTCTGGGAGCAAAAGGCCGTTCGTCACCAGAAAAGCACTGCAGGCTTTCTTCAGCCGGAATGAGAAAATCAGACCTACATGCAATTTCATTACATCACATCCATGAGAAATTATAGCTGAAGGAAACAGAGGAAATATTAATCAGACCCTGGTTAGCTTTAAAACCTTGTTTGACAACCCCAGTGAACTTCTCAATAACCCTGCTGAAGAAAAGAAACAGGTTCAGTTCGCTTGCTGATGGGTTCAGATGGGTTTCGCTCTCACAGTCCTGTAACTAAACAGCTAAACTGGATTTGGCAAGCTCCAATCTGACTGGCTTTGCTCAACTTCTGGCAGGTTTTGTTATCAGACCGCCTGGAACGAGGCTGATACAATAAACACTTTTGAGGGAAACTAATTACTGGATTTGCCAAGAGTGGCATCAATTTTTTGAATGATATTGAGGGTTTTGTCTGAGATGTACATTGCATAAGTGAAATACATATTCATTATTATCTGTGTTTTAGATGCACAGGATTTTTCCCACCTGTGGGAATATTCTGAAATCTATTTCACACTCATGGAAATAAAGGTCTTAAAAGGGGATTTTATTTACAGTGATGTCATAAAAGGGATAATTTGGTTTTCGCAAAAAGAAACTTTCAGCAAACAGTTCCGGATATAATATTTTTACTAAAATAAAGAATCTATTTCCACAATAAAGAACCTTTTATACAATAGAAAGGTGCCAAAAATGATAAAACAGGAACGCGTAACTGGACAGAATCAATGCTATTGTAAACGAAACTACTAAAAACTATGAAAATTTTATTTTTTCACTCAAAGGTGAAATAAAAAATATAAATTCTAGATGGAAAATGTAAATAAAAAATAAAAATAAAAAATGAAAATCAGAAATATTGCCTTGCTACCTAACTGACATAAGTACTGAAATTACAAATACAAATAAAAGCTATTTCAAAATAAAATATTAATATTAAATGAAAATGTAAGCTTAAATTAAACATTGCCTTTAAAACCAACTAAAAATAAATTAGTTTAAGTACTAAATTACTAAAATAAAATAGAAAACCACTAATAGTATATAGCAGAATAAGACTGAGCAGCATGACCAGAGTTTATTCTGGATGTGCACAACAAAGGAAACCAGTTTAAACCAGTTAAGAGCAGCAAACCTGATTGTTTTAGGCTGTTGTTGTATTTTCAGCTGGGAGGATTTCATGGAAGCGATCACAAAAGCACAATGTGTTTTGGGGTTTTTACATCACATGTCTCCAACACCCTCACATCTCTCAGAAACACAACAACTTAGATCATTTACATGGAGCACGATCCGGCATAATTTGTTCCGTTGGTGATGTGAGAAACTTTGGAGGCTGTAAGTCTCTCTCTCTCTCTCTCACACACACACACACACACACACGCACACGCA
>NW_020525141.1:0-22042 GCF_003368295.1 Carassius auratus | reverse complement strand
ACAAAACTCTGTGAGCTCATATGCAAGACAACACAGCGCAGAACAGAACAGGAAGGGTTTGGGTCTATTCATGAGCTGGAATTCTTAAAAAACCTGCGGGGAAAGAGAGAGAGAGGAAGAGGAAGCCAGCGGCGCTGCAGAGGCTGTCTGTGTTTCCTTGCGGAAGGATCTATAGGACTGGCGTCAGGAGAAGTAAGGGTAGGGACAACACAGAAGTCTAACAGGTTTACTATGGTAATCCCTCAAAAGAGAACACAAGTGTGTATGTCTACACTGCTCCACTCCTTATACACACCTTACCTAATCTAAACGTCCACAGATGTTAAAGACAATATAAAAACAATGAATCAGAAAACATTTACACTACGGTGTAAAAGTTTGGGTTGGTAGGATTATTAGTTATTGAAAGAAGTCTCTTTTGCTCAATAAGCCTGCATTTTTGTAAGTGTTGTAAACTTCAATAAATGTAAAAATTAAATAGAACAGTATTTATTTTTATTTTTATTTATTGTGCGTTTACAATCAATTTGGATCATTTTAATGTGTCCTTGCTAAATACAAGCATTCATTTCTTAAATTAAATAAAAACTTTCCAAAAATTTGTAACTTTTAAAAATAAAATCAATCAGAGCTCCAAACGAATGTTGAAATCAGAACATTATAATATCTGGTTTGAAAAAGGATCTGTTAAGATGCCCTTGCCAGTTTATGAATGGAGGCCTGTGAAGAATAAGACGTTTTCTGAGTTTCTATGGCATGCAGGAACCCACTGCCATATTTGTGACAGGTGATATCCTCTAAGGGACACGTGTGTTCTGCTAGGATGGCTCTTAGGGGACAAAATTAAACGCCTCCTTGGTGGAAAAAAAATACACATGCTTAAGTCTTGAACACACAAGCCATCACTGAGGGATTTGGCACCAAGAGAAATGCAAGCAGGCTTTGGGAATCAGTGTGGCAGGCAGAAATGCTAATCACCAAACAGTCCATTACTACACCTTGTTCTCCGCTCCTATGCCTCGGAGTCTGTTATTTAAAAGGCTCAGTGAGCACAAATTGAGAATCAGATCCCTTCAGTTCATATTATCTTGTCATAGGGATATAGGGAGTACAAAACACCCACTTGCACACATTAAGATGTTTTACCACACAGTCTGTGACATTAGGTGTTATGAATTAAATCTGACCACAGAACAGACTCTGCAGAAACTTTCACACAAAGAAATCATGCACCGCTTTGACATAAATGGTTTTGTCTAAAGTATCGTTCAAACATTTGCGGTTTGAATTGTGAGTTGTTGTTTTTTTTTTAGGAAATTAATTATTCAGCCAAGTCTATTATGTTTACTAAAAGTGACAGTAAATACATGTATAAATATATGTATAAAACATTATTGCAGCACAGCTATTTTGAACATTGAGAATAATAAGAAATGTTTTTTAGCTCCAAATCAGCACATATTTAAAAACATCACAGACCCCAAACTTTTGAACAATAAATGTAAGCAGCAAATATTACAAACCCCACATTAAATTTCTGAATTTCATACCTTTGCTTCAATCATCTAGGTGGATGATAATCTATACATTTTATTAGTTAACAACAGGAGAGAGAGACAAGAAGTTGAAAGTATGTGGGAAATATGCATGTATTCAATTAATAATTAATGAGTCTGTAAGATGTGGTTAACACATGTCGAGTCATGACGGTCATTTGGTTTCAAATGCTAGTGACAAAAAAATTTAAGTAAATTAGAAAGTCAATCTGCATGACTGCTTGTATCTTCAACACACTGACTAAAGGAAACTACTAATAGAAAGAGGGAGGGAAGGAAAGTGCCAGTGTGTGAGTGAAAGAGGGTGAGCTGAAGGAGGAAGCGCTGTTGTTCCTTTTTTCTGTCACTTCACAGTGATTTGCAGACAGACAGAGCAATAAAACACACAGACTCACAGTTAGAGCCTTGTTAACAGAGCTCAAAGGAATGTGTGTTTTAACCGTGTTTAACAAACAGCCTCTGATCCTTTGACAATTTAAAGACTCTAGGATTAAAATTATTAATTTCTGTATACATATCTCAAATACAATATCTTGCTTTGCATTTTGGAAGATGTTTCAACCATTGCTGTGAATTGTTGCACGACAGAAAAAAAGTATTCTTAAACCCTACTTGAAAGCTGTCTGGCTGTGCTAATAGAGTGCATAAATGACCTGAGCAAGATAAGAGAAAAGCACAAATAAATGACGCTGTGAGAATAGAACTGTGACAGAGGGCAGAGAAAAGCCAAGCTGCTCTTTTTTTTTCCACCTCTACACACGTCATCTCAGTTTCTTATCAAAGAGCACAGATTGCTGACAGGGAGAAATCCAGCGCTGGAGACGGGAGCACTTGCGCGCCTGCAAGAAGCTAATGTACACAAACACACAAGAGCATATTGCAGCCTGAGAACGCATTAAAATAAATTATTATTGCACTATTGCACAAGTAGCCAATCTCTGTATTCAAATCCCCACTGAGATGGTGTGTTAATATGCTTTGAGAGCAATGATATTCATGTTTTGGTGTCAGACTGAGAAGCAAGCGTGGTTGATTTGAGGCCACCTGATCTAGATCTTACTCAGTATAGAAACCTGAGCTTCATAAACAAGCACTTCTCTAATGCAAGTACCTCAGTGTAGGATGCAAAAATTGCAAGCTCTATCAAAGCAGTGATCAAATGAATCCTTGTAGTTACAGATAACGTAAAATCAATTTTAGACAATGTGAGCAAATGAAAGAACATCTGAACAGGAATAGTATTCTTACCTCTTGTTAATGGGCTTCTCGTCCTTTTCGTAGGGTTTGACGAACCATTTTCCTATGCGTACGAAACTACGGTTCATCAGACAGCGCTCCAGCAGATTGTGAATGGCCTTGAAGAGAAGAGTTCGACATTCGTAGGACAGACCGCTTTCCCACACACCATCATCCTCGCCTGTGGAGAGGACACACAAAGACCTGGTCACCAACCTGCTGCTGTCTATAAACATCATATGTACCTTTCATATGGGGAGCAATTTGCAGAAGTGAGTGAAAGAACGCACACAAAAAGGAAGCAGATTATTATTTTTACACAAAAAAGGCAAAAAAAATGTATTCTACCTCACCAGAATAAAGACCAATAGCTAAAATTTGGGTAACACTTTATAATAAGGTCCATAACTGTATTTTCATTAACTAACATTAACGAAGATGAATAAATACAGTAATAAATGTATTATTCATTGTTTGTTCATGTTAATTAATACATTAACTAATGGAACCTTATTCTAAAGTGTTACCAAAATTTGTAACTGGCCAGAAGATAAACTAGATCCCAGGGCAAAAATCCATTCTAAATCTTTTACTACAATACAGCAAAAGGATGAATGTTGTTGTTGCATAAAACACCAGCTGGACTGGGCTGTTTCTTAAGTCTAAATAACTAGTGACCGACTGATATATCAGGCAATATCTGCCATTTTTCAAATATCGGTTTTGGTCGATGTGTTCGAGGAGGGAATTTTTTGAACTATTGCTTTAGTATTATTAGTAATAGAAAGGCAAACATTATAATACTTAATCTTTTGCGGTCAGCATTCAGCAAATACGCATTTATATAATTTAAACAAATCTTTGAATGACTAATGAACATTTAATTTCACAAAACTTGCAGACTTAGTTGGATCTAGTTGAGATCTTGTGAAGTGTGCATTTGTATCCTGCATGATCACATGTAAGAGTTGGTCCATGTAAATTTAATGCCAACAGGAGGAGAGTTCTGCTTGACTGAAAATACCCGATCAACAAACTTCAAACATGTGATTTCAAATTAGGCTGTTCGTTATGCATTTGCCCACTGTCATATTCATGTCATTTTCATTGTGTGCTGTATGTAAAATGAGTGTTACCTTGGCTTTATTTGAAAAAAATATATATATGATTTTATATATATGAAAAAAAGATTATATCTGCTTTATATTGGCCATCCTGCTTTCCAAGATATCAGCATCAGCTGTCAAAACTGATATCGGTCGACCAATATAAATAACATTGCAACACCCAATCAGTCAGTCACAATCCAGAGGTCCTGCTGAATTTGAAAAAAAGAAAATGATATCTGAAGCTCTAGTTAACTTTAAAGCACCAAGAATTCTACTTGTATTTTAATTTTACCCAAGTCTTAATTAATCCGATGCACTGATCCTAGCACATGCCATCTTGCCTTGCACCAAATAGTCTTGCAGGTACAGTGTCCAACGAGGCTGTAAATCTGAGTGCTGGTTTGTTTCTGGATCACGTTTGGCTGTGGCCTCCATGCTTCAGTAATCACATTAGGAGTCACTGCTTAAAGCTGGCAGCTCTTAAGCTCCTTTCAAACATGTCTCTGTGCAGCACAGCTCCCATGAGCACCCAGGGGCTGCACACATTACACCTCCCACCCACCCACACTTGCCCGCCCGCTGGTCTGCAGATGGAAACACAGCATATCCACTAGATAAAACAGTAACAAACAACTCTGATAGGATTCCCCGACACTGCAGACGTCTGACAATATATTTGCTGCCACAGTGTACTAAATCTGACACATTTAGTTTTAGGTGACAACAAAAACACACTTGATTATTTGCATGCAGGGCCTAAAACGAGCACTCACCAAGCACCAAATGAGGGTAAAAATCTGCATTGGTGAGTCCATGTAACAGTGTCAATCACCAGCTGGAGGGTACAACTTTTACAAATTAAAACAATGCAATGAGTGAAAACAACAGGCAATTTTTAAAGAGATATTTTATTTCTGACATAAGCTAGTAAAATAATATTTTCCAAAAGACAAGATCATCGTGATTAGCCATTCTGTCATAAGCGACAAGAGCGAATTAAATGATACAAACAGACTGATAAGAAAAGACTTAGAGAAGGTTATTAATGCCTTTGTTTTGTCTCGTCTGGACTATTGCAATGTGTTGTATGTGGAGTCCTCCCAAACCACTATTTCACGCTTGCAATTAGTTCAGAATACAGCAGCTAGGCTGCTAGTGGGTGCTAAGAAAAGTCATCATATCACTCCTATTTTACCTTCTCTTAAGTGGCTATCAGTGAACTACAGGATAAAATATAAAACTCTTGTGTATGTTTTTAAAGCAGTGCATGGGTTGGCCCCTGCTTACATGTCTGAGCTCATTGCTGTTCATCAAGCACCTAGGTCTCGAAGATCTAATAATAGGTTATTGCTTACTGTGCCTCGTACTCATTTAAAGTTAAAAGGGGATCAGGCCTTTGCTGTTGTGGGGCCGAGGCTCTGGAACAGTTTTCCTCAGTAACTAAGAGTAAAAAAGTAAAGAACTACATGTCTTTAGCCTTTGAGAGGGTGGGCTAGTTTTTGTTGTTGATATGTTGTGTTTTGTTTTAAGTTGTGTGTTTTAATGAAGTGTTTTTTGATTGTACAGCACTTTGGTCTGCAGGTGCAGTTGTAAAGTGCTCTATAAATAAAAGTGAATGAATGAATGATAAGGTTTTGAGCAGTGTGATGGCCAGCTTGTCTCTAGACAAAGTTCTAATAACTTTTACATGAGAAGATTTTGCTGCTTCATTCAATCTGCATCGATATTGGCCGATCAACATGACAAGAAATCATTACTCAATATCGGCTGCAAAAATCCTGATAGGAGCATCCCTACTGTACACATGCTTGTTTTAACTGTGGCCAATATCAGATTTCCAGTGTGAACAGATCATGGTTCTAAACTGACATGCATGGCAAAAGAACAGTACGAACAGGGTTGCAAGGTTTCCACAACAAAATCTGACCAATTGCTTCTCAAAATTAGTCCAAAACTATCCCAATTCAAATATAACCCGTTCTGGGGGTTATATATCGCTTTAGTGGGGTTGCTTTATAACCCACGTAGTTAAAAAAACAACCCGTGGCAACAATGAAAAAGTAACCCAATTCTGCAGGAATACTGTGGACTTGGAAACATTTGCACAGC
The DNA here is from genome assembly GCF_003368295.1 of Carassius auratus. NCBI lineage: Eukaryota > Metazoa > Chordata > Actinopteri > Cypriniformes > Cyprinidae > Carassius > Carassius auratus. The sequence continues at coordinate 16,032 of NW_020525141.1, read as the reverse complement.
ACGTTGTCATACAAAAGTAAACACGGAGGACTAGGGCTGTCACTTTTAGTTCGAAAATCGATTGCACAATCGATCGGACCAAACAAAAAAAGTTTTGAAAATGAAAATAGGGAATTGATTTTAAGCAAATATGTACACTATTAATTTGAAAAGAATTAAACAAAAAATATAGATATAACAAAACCCAGCAATTTTACGCGCCTATAAGACCCAGTGACGTCGAAAGCAACCTCTTATGCTGTGTTCACACCAAATGCCAGTAAAGCATCTGGCGCGAATGATTTCAATGTGAAGGCAATGTGAAGACACGTTTACGAGCGTCTGGAGGTCTCGTGGTGCGAATTAGGCGTTTAGCGTGGCACGGTAGACGTGAATTTGTCTCATTCGCGTATCTAGTTACAGGAGATGCTGAGATATGAAAAGAAGCCACTATTGCCAGCTGACAGCGACCAGCTCTGGTGGTGGAAAATTGGCAGTAATACCCTAAGTACCTTGGTGTCCCTGGGACATCAGTGTGGTCGGAGCGCGTCTTCTCAACAGCTGGACATAAAAACCTCCTCTGAACCCTGAAAATGTTGATCGACTTATTGTCCTATCCGATAAATTTGTAATGGCCCTAGCCTTTTTATGCGCATTTAATTTTGCCTGCCTAGTACCGCCTAGTCTTCGTGTGGGATACGTTCAATAAAAACACACTTGGCCTGTTCTCAAGTTCATTTAAAAAGTTTCATTTTTTTAACAGTTGTTTGAAATGGATTGAATCAATATTTAAAATAATCTTGGAGATTTCGTCCCCTCTGCATATCTATTTTTTCGAGAATGTTGCACTCCTGTTGCGGTTTGGAATTCTGCACGAAACTTCATGCCAATAAATAAGAAATATTGCTGACTTGTGCATTTCCAGCGCTCTCTTTACGTTCGTCCGTTATTTAGCATTAAAAAAGGAAACGTCTTTTTTTTTTAAAACATGGAAAATCGATTTTCAATTCGATTCAATTAACACTTATGTCTTAAAAATCGAAAATAATTTTTTCACAAAAGTGACAGCCCTACGGAGGACATACAGTAAGCGATTATGTATTTATTTATAGTGTGATCTGCTGCAGAAGCCAGTGACATTATGCACAGGCAATATGAAAAATAAAGTCAAGGATGTGACAAACTTATGATACAAGCCCTTACGTATTGCTTGTATATAGAGTTGCACTGCAATACTTATGAGTTCTGACATCACTGTACTTCCACTGACTGCCTTTTGCAACTGTCTTAACTTTGGGTATGTAAATCTTTGGAGTGACTCCCATGAGCGCAAAAATGTGATGAATGTTAATCTAGAGCAGCGGTTCCCAAACTTTTTTTCCTGTGCACCCCCTTCTATGTCCCAACCGGGTTGGAACACCCCCAATCCCCACTTAAAAAAATAAAATAAAATAAAATTGGCAACAAAGCTTTGTTTTATCGCCATATAAAGACTCTTATTTATTTAAAGTTTAATCATAGGCAAATAACCAGAACACACATGATAATAACAAAAACATCAACAAAGTTTCAATATAATGCAACAAAGCTACGCACAAGCTTCCACTTTTAAGAGGACGAGTGACAGACACAGGCTCAGTAACAGAAAGCATGGTTATTTTCAGCCATGTAAAAGAAACATTGCAGCAATAGGCTAGGCCTATTAAATGACCATGGAGCTAGCATCATCATCATCATAACACAACGGTTATGAAAATTAGAATGACAGTACTTTGAATTAAATTGCAATGAAGTTACAAACGATCCACAACATTAAAGAGAATAAGCTCTGAAATAGATAAAATAAATAAAATTGAGGATCAAATCTGAAACTTTTCAAGTGCGACGACAAAATTAGCCTACACACGATCCACAACAATTAATAGGGTTGTGAATTTTTGGTTAGATAGCGATTTGATTCTATTCACGATTCATAGGTTTTCGATTCGATTCAAGAACAATTTTTGCTAATTTAGAACGATTCAATTCGATTAGATTCATAATTAAATTAAATTTGATTTGATTGTAACGGTTCGATTCTGCGTTCTTTAAGTGCATTCACAGGATTATTTCAATGCTTCCCCTAAATTCTTTAAATGCTTAGTTAGGGGGCAAATTACACAGCAGCCTTTATATAAAAAAATAAAATAAAATAAAAATAAACTTTTGTCCAATGTTAGATGCTAGTTTAATGGTGCTATGGCATGGCAAAATGTAAGTAAGCCAAGATTTAAAAAAAGAGCTTTTCAAGTATTATGTATCAACTAACATTTTATCACACCAGGGGCGTAGCCATCATTTCTGTAGTGACAAATGTCAAATAAAATCATTTTATGTATGTAGCCTATGTATTTTCATAATTATTATTTTAATTTATTTATTACAATGAATTATCTTCTTTTTTTATGACTTTTAATTTGCTATAAGAAATCAAATACACTGCTCGACAATAATACTTTGTAATCAATATTTTTTTCCTAAAGACAATTTAATGATTGTTTTATATAGGCTACTACATTTAATTAACTATTATTAAAATTTTCTGCACAGAAAATATACTTTATAGTTTCTGTACTGTAATAAATGATATGTCAATTAGCACTGCATCATTCATAAATTTAATTTTTTGTGTTTTTTTTTTCTTAATGTTTCATCAGTTCCTTCTGCTTTTATTCAGTTTAGCTGCAGATATAGCCTGGCACGTCTATGAGAGAGCGAAATCACTTCTCTTTCAATGTGTAAACTTTGAATAAAATGGTAGGCTATAGTAGCGGTTGTAACTTTTCCTCTCCATCATCGAATGATTCTGAGAGAAAACGTGCTTGATGTCTGTTTCTATAGCAACAAACGCTACTTTCATGCATCTGATTATCAGATAAACCTTGTGCTCGTTAATGAAGTGCTTCACTCATATTTTCAGTTCATCCGCATTGTTAACGGAGCGAACGGAGCGTGAGCACAATCCTGTGACAGTCTCAGGTGCTAAACAGTGGAGCGTGTGAAGGACAGATTAGAGGCACGATTCACAAACACTTTTCAAGGTCTCCATTAATTTTGCATGTAGTAATTGAATGTGTATATATTTTGAAAGCACTGAATCGCTATAGAAATCACGATTCATTCGATTCTTAGCGTCTTAAATTGATTACTGTTCAGCCTGTAGTGTGAGAGAGAGAGAGAGAGAGAGAGAGAGAGAGAGAGAGAGAGAGAGAGAGAGAGAGGGTGGGAGACGGGGAGGAGGATGTGTTATGAAAGATCGACTCGTTCTCGAGTCAAGAACTAGTTGCATCGGTTTTCAGATCACCAGTAGTGATGGGAAGTTCGGTTCTTTTCAGCGAACCGTTTTTTTCGGACAGTTCGATTCAATAAACTGGTTCACCGGTTCTTTTGTGGTTTGGTTTGTTTTAACTCGGGGAGTGTCAGCCACATTAAAAAAGTTAACAGCTTAAGTAATTTATGTATTAATGCTTATTGGAGATGGGAACCGTTTAAAACGATTCAGTTCGATTTGGTGAACTGGTTCAAGAAGATCTGGTTACATCGAGTGATTAGTTTGCGAACTGGATATCATGACACTGCAGTGAGCGATGCTCACAATAGACCCTGAAGAGAAGACAATGCTGAATAAAGTCGTAGTTTTTGCAATTTTTGGACCAAAATGTAATTTTAATGCTTCAACAAATTCTAACTGACCCTCTGATGTTTAATGGACTACTTTGATTATGTTTTTATTACATTTCTGGACATGGACACTATACCGTACATACGTTTTCAATGAAGTGACAGAAAACTGTCGGACTAAATCTAAAATATCTTTAACTGTGTTCAGAAGATGAACGGAGGTCTAACGGGTTTGGAACGACATGAAGGCGAGTCATTAATGACATAATTTTAATTTTTGGGTGAACTAACCCTTTAAAGAAGAGCATTGCGCAGAAAAAGACAGCATCTGTCTTCTACATTTTTATCAAAAACTAATAAATTAGTTTATTTAAAATAAAAGCAATTACAAAGGAAATGTTTACTGTTCATGTTTTTTATTGTATGGATAAATCCCACGCAACAAAAACAGACCGCCATTATATTTTTCCTCTCGCGCACCCCCTGGTGGCAGCTCGCATACCCCTGGGGGTGCTTGTACCACACTTTGGGAATCCCTGATCTAGAGTGATGTAAAAGTCACAGGAATTCCGATATGACTGTTCACACTCCATCCATGTGAATGGTTACATTCCAAAACATCTGACCTGTATGGGATTTAGTACCAAATATGGAAGTGGCACAAATCAGAACTGAAAATATCAGATTCCATGTGGTTTGTACAGTTCACACTGTCATGACAAAAACGGAGTCACAATATGAGTAAAAAAAAAAAAAAGGATTCGGTCCACATTTGCCGAACATAGCCTAAGAGTCCAGTACATTTAGGTAATTCCTACAAATTCACCATAGATACATTGTATTCCAAATCATGAGGGCAATCAGTCAGTGTGTGTCTGCATATGGTGAAATAATCACAGACTGGACGCATGTGAAGAGATGGGAAACAGGCCAGAAGGCAAATCTATAATTCGTTGATGTCTTCTGAAAAGGCAGCAAGTAGCAAATTTATTTTTAAAGGAAGTCATTGATTTGACTAACAGCTTGGCAACAATGAAACACCTTGTCTTTTGTCAAAGCAGAAAGAGAGGAAGAGAATGAGAGAAAAAAATTAGGTGGTTTAGGCTGTCTCATGCATTTTTCAATAACCTAAGTACAGGGCCAGCTACTTTTATACCTTTACACAGAAATACGCTCTTGACAGAATCATTCATGTTAAGAAATGTTAACCTCGTAGTTCATGAAAGTCTCCCATTTATGTAACATTAAAAAAAAAAAAAATTAAAGGCATTGATCTTTTCATGCCTACCATTTAAAAGGTGGTAATTTCTTAAAACCCAGTTTAATACGCAAAAGACACCTATAATTATGCCTCTGGCCTTACAATGGAGCATTCGACACACATTTTGTTGAATGATGTAGAAATGGCATAGAAATTACACACTTTTTCTAGATGACAACCTTGATTTAAAATGTTATGTTTTAATATGAAATCTCAGCTACAGTCAATAAGCATGTTCTCAGATTGTAGAATGTCCTGATGGCATCAAGATGATGGAAAACTGATTAAGGCGTCACTGTCACTTTCAATAACGGCAAATATTGTGTCTCACTTTTTTATATAAACAGCTGTCATAAAATCTGCTGTTGTAAGTGTCAATCGCAACTCTCTCCTCCTTTAATCCAAACCATCATGTTCACGATATCTACTGTGGAAAGGAGGCACCTGGTTTCTATTAAGCGTTCCCTACGACCTTGTCTCTTATGGTGTAACTACATGCCCACATAACACAAGACACAAAGAGAGGAAGATAGCCTACAAAGAAACAAGCACTCAAAAGACTGCAAGAATGCACTAAAACAACCTTGAAAGCTTGGAGAGCAAAACAATATTAGGGTGTAATTCATAAATGCATAAACAGTTCTTTCTCTAAAGGTATATTTACATTATGATAAATGCATATTCATACTGAATCTACATTAAGAGTGCACATTAAATCTTAAGTTTGTTTTTTAAGGGTAAGATACTGAAACTTTTTTTAAGAACTCAAAGTTCAAGTTATCAGAGGAAACAACTGAATCCACTTCAGGACAACACACACACACACACAAACCACATCGTTCCCACAGTCTAGCAAGAGTAATCATTGGTAAATTTAGGTAAATATAAGAAAGAAGATATCTTTAAAAGAAAATAAAAATGAAAAAAAATTGTATTCATTAGATAAAATATATTATGTACATACAGTATTAGAGTACACTAGGCGCCAAAAACAAGTATAAATGGAAAATGACCATTTGACTATCACTCCTAAAATTGTACATAAATAATAAGCTAATTATTTAATAAAACATTATTTAAAATTTTTATATATTAAATTTCATTCTACTGGACACAATATTTCTGTTTAAAATATTACCTATTACAATAATTAATAACTGCAAAGTTTGTATATATAATTTAATATATAAAATTGTTTATAATAAAATTATATTAAGCTACTACTAAATATTAAGCTTATACTAAATATTGTAGAAATGTAATTTTCTGTAAAGTTGCTTTGTATGAGCAGGCACCCTTCATTCACAAAATGTTTACTTTCAGTTAACGGTTAAATGGTCAATATGAGCATCCCTAACTGGCATACACACATAATATAACATACAAAATGTATTAATTTTAAGCCACACAAAGTCAACATGTTGGTATTTCTACCAATAACGTGTTATTATGCCATTATCATTATATTAGTTGAAACTGGTCTTAGAATGACTTTTATTATAATTTATCGCGATAATTTCTTGGACAATTTATCGTACAGCAAAATTTGTTATTGTGACAGGCCTAAGTTACAGTAAAAAAAAAATAAGGGTCAGTAGGTAGTAGGGATGGGCATGATTAATCGACGATCGATAATTGATCGTTAAGATTTTCCTCGATCATGTTAATTTGTTATCGATTAATCTAAAGCATTTTTTTTTAATCTAATGCAGGTTGCGTTGCGTAGTGCGAGTCTTCAAGCAATTAAATGAATTTCACTGTGTGGCAGCAATTAAATATTTTACCACCATGGGGCAATATTTGACACCCTACTCGGTTATCTGTGATCTTCCGTTTTGATTTCAAAGAATAATCATGAAGATGTCACGGCGAAGTGTGGCGTGGGACCATTTTGATTGAAAAAGCGAACTAGTTAACTGCAAACATTGCGATGCCTTGTTTAAGTACAACACGGCCACGACTCAAATGATGTACCTGTGCATCCCGGCAAATTTTCATGAGGCTTTAACCCTTTCGAGTCGATTAACGCATATGCGTTTTGAGTCATTTTCACCTGATAACCCCTGATAAATTACACTCTCAGTTTTAATCGTACAGATAAGAGCAATACATCAATCGAATCTGTAAAGGGTCTAGTTTTTTTTGGGATACAGACATAATAACAAAAAACCTTTGTGCACTTATAAAATAAAGATAACAAACAAGGTGCGCTGTCTACAGTCTTTGTCTCCGCTGATCGTCATGTACAAACATTTCATTAAAATGAACCGTAACTCCGTGAATACTCAACGAAGAGACATGAGAGAGATATAGAAAGCCTGGAATGTCTACTTTTAAACTAAACAAGTGCTTCCGAAAAACAAATATTCTGAGATAAAGTAATCCATATGAAAACAACGCAATGTCTGTTTTTCATATCTTCCTTCATTATATTTAATGTGACCACGCCCCCGCGCTGAACGCGCTATTCAGATTCAAACTGCGCAGCGAGACTGTTCTTCAAGTTTTTATTTTATTTTACTGTTTGCTTCGCGATGAGAGGACTAAGACATAATTCGCCCCAAAAAGATGTGATGTGGTTGATGATTTGAGAAATGGATTTCCTCAGAAAAAAGAATGAAGCACTTTATTCAGACTCAAAACGCATATATGCGTTAATCGACTCGAAAGGGTTAAGAACGCCTGCTAGCAGCTGCAGGTTCCGCTGCTTTAGAGCACTGCATATGCACGCGGATATGTTCGGTTTGCCTGAACAGTTTAACTGTCTGCACAAGTTGATCTTGTAATAAAGGTCTCACCGAGGAAAAACACGCTGTATTTTTGTATTCATTTCATTTTTTTTATTATAAAAATTAAATAATTAATTATATTATAAAAATATTAATGATTAATCGATAGTCGATCGTTAATTCTCCCGACGATCGACTAAGAAAATTTAATCGAATGCCCATCCCTAGTAGGTAGGTCTATTTTTTTTTCACGTTTCAATGTAAAAAAAAAAAAAAGTAAATTTTGGTGATGGTGATTGCGTAGGTATGAATTTAAACAAATTAGCATATCGTGCGGTCACTGACTGAGTTTTCAACCCGTGCCTTCAGGCGCATAATTGCAAACCTCATTTTGATGCAGGCTATATAGTAATACTGCAACGACACGTCGACGTCGTCGACTACAAAAATACGTGTCACACTGTTTTCATCTCACGTAGTGGCATACTGGGAATGGAGAAAGTTGCATTCTATCACAAAATCAGAGACCACCGTTATCAAAAGTATGGGAATACTTCAAAAAGAGGCCAAATAAAAATTTTAACATAACATTTGTTCCCTTTGAAAACCGTTATGGTGTACCATGGCAGCACAACTGCGATGCACGAGCACCTCAGAGGAAAACATCCTGGCGCTCTCTGGTGTTACGGTTTAACTGGTTTCTATGTGATCTGGTGACCAACTTCCTGGTTCAGGTCTCTGCTGCAGATGTGATGGAACGACCGCAGCAGATCCGGCAATTATAAAAGTACAAACTGATGTGATATTATTAAGTGTCTAATAAACGCAGACTTGCTCATTGCATGATTCTGATATTCTTGTAAACAAGTTATTGGTATGATCACCCGTAGCGACTGAAGTAAGGATAAAATAAAAAATTAAGTAAGTCTGTGTTGCTGCGGGTTTCGAACAAGCGTTAGGGGCTGTTCACATATCGCACTTAGAAATGGGTGTAAAAATTTTTGTCGCACCGCTTTCTCCTTCTTTCCAAAACGCTCGAAGAGTTGTGCCGCGGGATGTCTGCCGTTGCTAAGCAAACATGACGTGCACCCTCCATGAAGACGCGGAAATTTCAGGAAAGGATAAATGAATTTGCAGCACTAAAAATCGCTTTCAGTAGCTCTGCTACTTATTTTCAAAATGGCAATCCATTTACAGCTATGATCAGCAGTTCCTTCATCTTAGCTGAGCTTTCAAACATTGTTAAGGGAAAGGGTGAAGCTGATTGGTTAGTTCTTGTCACATGACCCGCGGTGCGCTTGCGGCATTCTGAAAAGTTGAGATGTTTTTAACTCTATGCGTTGCGGACACGCCTGTTTTCACCTGCGCGTCGCTACCGCGTGGCTTCCATTTTTTGTTAAAGAACGTAGCCTTTGTTTGTATGAAGGCCTAGGCAATTTATACATTTACAATGCTTACAAAATATATATATATATATCATTTTATTTTATTGCTTTTGTATTAGTTGTTTGAAGAGTAAAAAAAATAATTGGTCTGTCTTAACGCAAATTTACAACTGGCAAGTCAGTCGGACTAAAAGCAAAAAAGAAAAAAAAAGAAATTGAGTCCTAAATTGACAGGGTCAGTCAGGTTACGGCAAACAAGAATATTTTTAAGGATGGCCTCAGTACACTAGCAGTGAGCACCATATTATCATCCCTCAGACACATGGGCTCATAGTAGCAGGACAATGAGCTGCTCCCTACAGCCACAGGTTCCTATGCAGGAGTCATTAGATCAGCTGTAGGGTCATTAAACAGAGAGATTAATGTCTGCTCAACCATTGGCCCCAGGGGATTGAGCCAGACCAGGGAAGAGCAAGAGATGTACGCAACAGGAGCCTCTTCTCTTTCTTCCTGCTTATTTTCACTGTTGTCCATTTCCCTCCATCTTTCTTTATTTATCTCTAGCTCATTTTCATCCTCCGCTGTAATCTGTCTTTATTCTCTCTCTCTATATATATGCACCCCCATCCCTTTCTCTTCTCCTTGTGCCCTTGGCTTTCCTTTCTTTCTCTTTTGCAGTTGTTTTTTTTTTTTTCTCTGAATTTGAGAGCAGGGCATTATAAGGACCAGAGAGCTTCAATTACTAATAACTATTTCCAAAGATGACAGGTGAGGACAGCAAGAAAGATAGAAATGCTAAGGAAAGAGAAGCATAAAGATGGAGGGAAGAGTAGGAAGGGCTCCCCCTCTTCCTGGTTTAAGAAATTAATTAAAAACTATTTAACAAAAGACAATGCATCATTGGGACAGGGTGAACAAGTCTGACCACTCCAGTTACAGCAGCACAGATACAACAAACAGAAAATTCTATGTGCATTTCAGAGACTGATTAATGAAAACAATAATCATCAATATTGATTACAGCCAATAACATTTATGACATCTCTGCTAGTTCTTCTATTATGAACATATTTCATAAGTTATGAAAATTACCACTTCTAGTTTGTCACCAAATAAAAAAATATAAATAAATGGTTATGATTCGGTCAGTTTACTTATGTCATGCTCATACGTTTGTGGTTAGTATGGTTTTTTAAAAGAAATGAATACTTTTATCAACAAAGACAGATTAATTTGATCTAAAGTGACAGTACAGACTTTTATGCAACAAAAATATATTTTTCAATTAAATGCTGTTCTTTTATACTTTCCATTTTTAAAGAATAATGGGGAAAAAATTATCTAAGCATTGCCAAAAACTCTGTATTGGTGCATCTCTATTGAAACTGCTTTTCATCGACTGCCCAAAAACCACCATAAACTTGTTTTAACCAGGTTTCATTCATGCTAAAAGGGACAGATAATTATTGATCTATTTCACGTCTGCAGGTCTTGACCATTAACAAACACAAGCAACTTTCAAGCACAATGTAAACTGATGTTTGCAAGCATTTCTGGTAAGGGCATAAAATAGATTGTTATTGACAACAGCAATTGCACATTTCAACAGAAACAACCAAAGCCCTGCATTACAGAAATAACACACAGTCTTGCAAAAAAGCCCTTTATCTGTCAAACGACACAACAAGATTAACAGAAGGAAAAATACAAATCAGACCTCACCTCACACACGCGGTGAGAAGAACAAAGGGGAGCTTTGCGCGTTATGCCGAGCAGCAAACCACCAGCAGTGTAAACCAACCCAAATCTTTCTCCTTCAATAAAACAAATGAAATAACACCAATATCAGGTGACCCAGAAATGTCTTTTTTTATCACTAAACAGAATGTGTCTGTACAAGACCCATGCTGTTTTCTGGTAGACATCAGGCACAATACGTGACTGTCTGATGACGTTGCTTGACTGTTATGGTATCCAAAGTCTGTTTAAAACTGAGGAAATGGCAGAAGGTTGGGGGAAATTGAGAATGACAACAAAGCACCTTCTGAAGCAAAGGAACTTGTTTTATTTCCTTTTGTATCTGACATCATTTCCTGTTGGAGGCAAAGCTCTCCAGCCACGGGTCAAAGGTTGAAGCATGCTGAGGATTTACAAATGGCCTTCCTCAGATGAACTCACAACCGCCCCTACACTCTTCAGGCACGCAGTGATGTCAGAGAAAGCCAACAGCAGACATCATCTCCTCCAGCGCACTCAGTTCTCTCTGTGTCGATGGGATCCAACATGTTTTCAAAGAACCTTTTCTCTGAGCGGCTCAGCTCTGTGCCCAGAGGGTTCACACTACACACAGCTTGCCAATAAAAGATTCTTGCTCTTAAATGCACGGCTCATGTGCCTGACAAACAGCTCCAATCCAACCGCAAGCACACCACCGATGTGCCAAAGAGTCAGAGTCATGGCCTACGTGACACTCGGACAAATACTAGATAAAGTGCGTTCATCACAACTTGTGTCGTTATGTTGGTGGGAGACTCTCAGAGGCCAATCTGTAATTACTGCGTCTGACAGGCTCTCGGCTGCTCCGACTAATACTAGCACACATACTAAAGGTCCAATGTGTAATTTCTGTATTACGTGGTAGAGTTAGTTTTATAGTGGCTCCACAGAGCAAAACTTAAGACTGACCTAAAACATGTTTGCCCAATATTTTTCCCTATTATTAATGAATTATTGGATAGTTGTCAAAAACAAAACAATAAAATAACTCATACCAATAAAATAATTAAAATAACATTTGGTTGTAAAAAAAAAAAAAAAAAAAAGATTATGGAAATAATAATAAAAATGATTTGGTTGTGAAAGAAAATAACAGTAAAAGTAAAAATAATAATAATTATTATTATTATTATAAGTAATAGTAGTAGTTTATAAAAAAGAAAGTCAGACCCCAAAAAAAAAAAAAGATTAATTTTGGTGGGAAAAAAAATCTTAGAGCCACTATTACCTCATAAAACACACTTTATCTTTAACCAATTTCTGTATACTGTCTTATGTTGTAAAGTAATAAATGGATGTACTCTATTAGTAAAAAAAAACAGCGCTCTCCTTTTTCCTGAAATCATAAATTTAAACATGTAATTTACACAAAAATTGTAGAAGGAATATGAGCCTTAATTTTGCAGCCTGAAAGCCCATCAGCCTTCAGCATAATGTGTTATCACCAGCAGCCGTCTTTGAGCTATGCAGTAAACAGGTAGCCCTCGCTAAAAAACCCAGAGGAGGGAGAGAGAGAAAACAGGAAGAAAAAGAGAGGGAGAGAGAAGCTGCCAGCACAACTCGCACCACAGGGAGACTGGCAGACGGGAGAGGGAGCGAGAGAGTGTAGCAGACGAGTGTCAGAGGAAAAATTTGGAAGAAATGAGCCCTACAGCAATTACCCTTACAGACAGACTACAGCTCCTTAATTTCTATGCAAAAAAGATCAGAGAGAGAGGAAAGAAAAAAAAGAGAGAAGGAGGGAGGCAAAAGGGAGAGAGAGGAAAAGCAGAGGGGAGGGAGAAAATGAGACAAAGTAGGAGGGGAAAAAAGACCTTATTCATGTCTCGTTCTGTGGATGCCCCTGGATAGAACTGACATCAGCAAGCGCCACCGACAGGAACAGAGCAGGAAGGGGGAGGGGAGGCGATCGGACATTTACATAAAAATAGAGGGCTGTGGTCTACCGGGGAGATGCTCATTTACTCCAATGGCAGTTCAGTTATTCCAGATCATTCCATCACATTTGCAAACGGAGCACCGGGATTGACTCTCTCTCCTGGGTTCCATTCAAAGTAGGGTAAAGTTGCCTCTCAAAAATCAGACAAATGGTCTCCTGTCTCATTACATCTCCGAAACAGCACTCCATGTTTCCTTCCACTCGCTTCGTGATTAAATACAAGGCTTCAGAAGATCCGTCAAGTTCTTCTTTCACTTGCTCTTCCCTTGGGACGGGTGTGATTAGTTAGCAGACAGGAATGGCACTTGCCACAAAATTTTAAGACTTTTAACAAGCTACAGATCTGACGAAGGGGTAAACTATGAAAAGGAACAAACATGGACAGATAAACATGTGGAGACACCAACATCTGAGCTGAAACAGCCCCAGTCAAAGCCTCTGAGTTACACTACTGTATTAACAACCAATCGCAAGTGGGCCAAGCTAAATACAAATGTAAACATGGTTCAAAATATTTGTGGATCACATTATTGAAACCACACTCAAAGAAAGTTAAATAAATCATGTGACCACACTGTTATCTGTAATGTAAACATTCAGTGTTCAGAAAGTTAATACAAGAACTTGACTAAAACATTTGAAATCTCTTCAATTTGTAAGAAATTGAAAAATGGCTGTGCTGCTTAAAATTCAGCTTTACCATCACATGAATAAATAGCATTTTAAAATATATTAATAGGAAAAAAAAAAAGTGTTATTTTAAATTGTAATATTTTCAATTTTATTGTTTTTTTTTTAATTAAAAGAATTTCAGCTTTGGTGAGCATAAAAAAACGTTAAAAAAAAATAAATTTAACAGACCCCAAACCATTTGAGTATGGTAGAGTATGTTTTGACTATCAGCATCAAGTAACACTGCAAATTATGTGACAAGTGGTCACAAGAGATGTATTTGAGATGCATGTTAACACCAGGTGTAAACAGTTTTAACAGCTGAGACAGAGTGGAGAATGTAGTGATGCAGCTCTAGCGGCTATGTCGAATGCAAATCTTCAGATTTCAAGCTTTTATGAGTCTCCTGTGATGTATTTTTATAACAAGACTTAATTGTGGCAGGACACATGAATTCCAGCTATCCACTTGCTTCTTGAAACCTTCTGAGACATGCGAGACATGTAAACAGTACAACAGAAACTGATAGTGCCATCTTTCACTTTCTCTACCCCTTTAAAGTCTCATTGGACCTGCTGTTCACTGATTCACACCTTCACTGCCAGGGTGCCAGTAGGGATCTAATTCAGGTGCTCTGTGGTCCAGCGCAAGCACATATATTTACACGTGTGCTTTGTAAGAGCTTTAAGTTTATTGCATCCTGTAGGCCTCAGTTGTATTTGTATGAGAGCCAGCAGAGACACGACTGCATGCGTGTGTGAGAAAAGACATCAAGAAGTGTATGTCAAGAGAGATGCTGAACGAGCAGCAGGTTCACACGTCTGCTGCAAGGAGAGAAGGTCAAGTGGCTATGACCCTGCTGATCTCAAGACGACTGCAAGCATAACATTTAGTTCTGAAACACAGGCTGCTTGACACTGTATCTGATCCTGAGTTAGATGAACAGAGAGCCACAGATGTCTACAAGAGGAACAAATTAAAAGTTCACTGCTTAATGCAACACTTGAAAATCTGGATTATCATTCAGATAAAATGAAATGCAATTTAATCTGCAATAAAATTTACACTTGAACATAGCTCTTCTGACAGTTTTTCATCATCACCCTAAAGTTTTTCAAGATCACCCTAAAAAAAATTCTTGATATTTGTGGTCTCCAGAACTGTGTGAGCCCTTTTCTGGGAGACCAACAATTGAAGAAAGAAACAAGAGGTATCAAGCGAAAGAGAAAAGCATGTGTCTGATTTCTTCTCTGAGAGTCATGAGGCACAGCTGAGATGCAGCCATTATAGCAAACATCTCCACAAACAAATGAAAAATACAGCAATATCCCTTGAGGAGAGGGATATTATAGATTGGGTGAATTGGTCATTCTTTGCCCATAAGGCTCCATTTCTGTCCATCCTCCAGCAACAATGAACGGTAATGAGGGATGGGTCAATAGACAAGGAAAAAAAACCCTCTTCCTATTTCTCTATATCATCCCCATTTTTCTTTCCTTCTGTTTCTCACTGTAAAAGGCAGCATGAATAAAGATGGGGCAGGTCCATCTCCATGGTCCATTAAAGGAAAGGTGAAAAAAACAGAAAAAGGAAAGATGGTCCATAAAGGAAAGGTGAAAAAACAGAAAAGGAAAGAAAGGTGGAAAATGAAAGCTTTTCCACAGACATCAATTGATGCTCTTTGCTCATTCATGCTTAAAATGTTTATTATTATTCCATCCTTCAAAGAGCTTAAGAAATAAAAATGAGGCAAAACTTCTGTCGATATTTCCTATTTCTGTCTTTTGTCAACCAAGGGGATTTGCACTCACACATCAGATGAGATGTGATGGCATCAACAGACTCTACTGCTCTGTTTCATACAATGCAACACTAAACCAAAAAACAACAACCCTCAGGTCTAGGTTAGCAGAGCGAGAACTGATCTTAAAAGAAAACACAATTATAAAGGCATTTCACATCATTTCCTTCCACACAGATCCACAGGTGATCACTTCTACAGAGATTAACACTTTCAGACCAGTCAGTTCAAACACAAGCAGAAGGCTCTTGATCTATTTTTGTCACTCAAACAGCTCTTGTAAACATTAAAAATATTGTAGCATGTATAAACTAAATGGCACACGTCGTAGGTTTATCCGCAAGCGACAGACCTGACTGCTAAACTGGCACTGTAGAAAAATAATCAAAGATCTTCGCTTGGGCCTACGGCAACATTTTGATGACAAGTAACTAAAATGCACATGCAAAGAGTGTGTGGGTGTGAGAGAGGAAGGAGGAGGAAGAAATTCAGAGAGACACAGTCGATAGAGAAAGAGAGATCTAGTGGGCGAAAAGGAAAAAAGAAACTGAAAAACGCAAAACAAAAGGACTTTTTTTCATTAGTCAGTGAAACATGGAGAGCTGCCTACCTAGATAGCACGAAAAGGTACTTTTTTTAATGTATATATTAACTTGATACAAAAGCTATCCAAGTTACCATCTCAACTAGGTTTTGGAACCAACTTAGTTATGCTCAAAAGCTTCCTGTCAGTTCGTGGTGGATGAGCTCAGAGAAGTTGGGATCGTCACCCCACCAGAAGAGCCACGCTCGGCGTCCCTGCTCTGGCTCCGCCTCCACACGCTCAGCAC
>NW_020525140.1:0-39996 GCF_003368295.1 Carassius auratus | reverse complement strand
CACACACACACACACACACACACACAACTCTCTCTCTCTCACACACACACACACATACACACACACGCACAAACTCTCTCTCACACACACACACACACACACACACTCTCTCTCTCTCTCTCACACACACACACACACACACTCTCTCCCTCTCTTTCTCACACACACACACACACACTCTCTCTCTCACACACACACACACACACACACACACTCTCTCTCTCACACACACACGCACACACAAACACAAACACACACACACTCTCTCTCTCTCTCTCTCTCCCTCTCTTTCTCACACACACACACACACACACACACACAAACTCTCTCTCTCTCACACACACACACACTACACACACACGCACAAACTCTCTCTCACACACACACACACACACACACACACACACTCTCTCTCTCTCTCTCTCTCTCTCTCTCACACACACACACACACACACACACACATTGATTTCTTATGGTTGACTTCATTCAGAATTCCGAACATTCCAAACATTGTAAAATCATTCCCCACAGACTCCCTGGAACCTTCTGTCATTCACTCAATCACACACCACACACACACACACACACACACACACACACACACACATCACACATCGAAATGTTCAAACCCTTCCCCTGCTCATGGATTCACACATCTCAAACAAACCACCTGCTCCATTATCTCAAACACACACACACACACAAACACACACATCAAAATATAAAAAGACATCAAACATTTTGAGCGATCTGACCTTGAAATGCATCTGGAAAAAGATGGAAGTGTCTGGTGGTGTGAGAAACATGAAGGTGTGTGTGTGTGTGAGTGTGTGTGTGTGTGTGTGTGTGTGTGTGTGTGTGTGAGTGATCGCTGACTGAAACACCGGCCTGATTGAGTCTCTTATTTCCATAAAATAATTCATTTCCTCAGCGGCTGTTTGAGTGTATCACACTCTCTTTGCGTTCAGCTTTTCTAAATCGAGCTGATTATGTAGACACACACACACACACACACACATCCTCACACAGAAACTTTCAGGTCTTTTCAGAAACTAAGCGCGCTGTGTAACACACAGATCCCAGCAGGCAATGCTCTCATGCTGCCTTTAAACCGTACTGTAGTCAGGTTTTATTGCAGTTTTGCATCTATTTATTGCAAAGGCAATCCCATAATGCAAAGTAATCACCCAGTATTTGCAGGTAGATTAAAAATTAGAAATGTTGCTTTGGCAACTACCGTAGCTGAAATAAATGTGTTTAAATTGAATTACTAAAATTACTAAAACTAAAACTGAAAATATTACTTAAAATGTATAAAATAGCTAAAATTATGCAAACTGAAAAAATGAGAATAAAAGCTATTTCAACATTAATAAATACTATAACAGTATATAAATAAAACAGATTATTCTCTGTATTATGTGATGAACAAATTAACGCATCTAGCTGTATCAATGTTGTTCCGGTTAACTACAACTAAAACTATTAAAAATAGTTTTTGGCAACGGAAATAAAGTTTAAATAAAATCAAGTATAAATATTAACTGAAAATAATACATTTATTAATATTAGAAATGTTGCCTTTGCAGCCAACTGAAACAAATATGTCTAAGCTGAGGTACTTAAATTAATAAAACTAATACAAAATATATATATATTTATTATGGTTTAGAAACATTTTGCTGAAATAAAATATAAACATTAGATTAAAAACCTAAACGAAAGTTCGAAATGTTGCAACCTTCGAAAATGTATTAAATTAAGTACTAAATTACTCAAATTAAAAGTGAAATAACAATTAAGTTAAATAGAAATATTTAAAAAAAAAATACAAAAATGACGAGAGCACATAAAATTACTACATTTAAAATGGAAAATAAAACTGAACATATCAAATAAAAGCTAATTCCACATATTAGTTAATACTAGTATATAAATAACAATCTAACATTATTATTTTCGATAAAAACTTTGTTGTGCAAATTCAATGCATCTGTATCACTGTTCCTAGAGTTAACCGTAACTAAAACTATTTTATATTAGATTTAAAAAAACTTAGAAATGTTATCTGGCAACTCTATGAAATAAATAAATAATAAATACATCTAAGTTTAAGTAAAATCACTAAAACTAAATATACCTGAAAACATACAAGTAAAAAAAAAATACTATAATAGCATATAAATACTACCAAAAAAAAAAAATAGCTCGTGTGTTTTACAGTATATCTTACGCACATATTCAAAGATGAAACCATTTGCTCACTAATTCCCATCAGCACTTAAATTAACACACACACACACACACACACACTCAAGGTGGCTCCGAAAAATAGCAGCACGTCAGATGCACGTGTGTGTACGTGTGTGTGTGTGTGTGTGTGTGACCTCACTGTTAGGCCACTTCTATAGACATCAGAGCAATCCAGACAAAGGCTTCCCGGCAACAGTCTCCTAGCAACCGCAGCCTCTGCAATTCCATGACCCCCATATTCCACATCTGTAGACCAGCACACACACACACACACACACAGGTGCTGTAATAAGGCCGGCGGTCGGAGCGAGCGTCTCACACTGAACTCAGTTAGCCGCACAATGTCTCATCCGCTCTCCTCTCAGCTCTTTCTGTGTCTGGAGCTCTTTGCTTTTCTCTCATCACTGTCACTTCGAGTCGAACTACTGCACGCTTATCTGTGTGACAACACTTTGAATGTAAGAGCTTGCAACTTTTTTTGCTCGAGGGGGAAATGCATGAAACGAGAGGATTGAATTGCTTCAGATTTCAGTTTCACATTTTCTGGAGCACACTTAAAATCTAACAGCCTCTTTTGGAAGAAGTGAAGATGCTGAATCAAATCAAACAAGCCATGTTTGAAATCCACATGGTGTTTTTTTCTCTGATTTGTGGTAGAATTGCTGTAATGCACAGCATTGCATTATTTCATAACATGCATAATCAGTCCGGTTGGTTTTTCTAAAACACTCTTTACTTAACGAGTTAAATAAAATATTTAATGGAAAACTTGGAAAATTAGGAATGTTGCACTGGCAATGAATTAAAATAATAAATGTTGAAGTATTGAAATTACAAAAAAAAAAAAAAAAAAAATTAAAGCCAAATGGAAATATTAAATATGACAAATATGACAAAAAAAATATATAAACAGAAATTATTAAAAATTATACATTATTAATATATATTATTATTATTATTATTATTATTATATATATTATTATTATAATTAAAAATATTAAAAAGGCCATTGTATTGGATAATTTAAATAAATTATGACATTCGAATGATTTTAAATATCAATATTAGATGGAAACCTAAAGATATGAATGAGTTTAATTGCTAAAATGAAGACAAAAAAATAGAAATATAAAAAAAAGAATAAAAATGAAAAAGTGCATTGTTTTTTTATAATTGAAATAAAGCTGAAATAAAATTTAAATATAAATTAGATGAAAAATCTAAATTGAAGAACTAAAATTACAGAAAAATGCAACAAATAAAAATAAAATAAAACTAAAAAGAAATATAAAAAATTAAAAAAGTGCATTGTTTTGATAATTGAAATTAAGCTGAAATAAAATTAAAATATAAATATTAGATGACAAATCTAAATTGAAGAACTAAAATGAGAGTAAAATGTAACAAATAAAAATAAAATAAAACTAAAAATAAATATAAAAATTTGATAATTGAAATTAAGTTGAAATAAAATGAAATATAAGATAACCAGCTGAAAAAATTTAACTGAAATAAAAATGAATTAAAGCGCTTTAGAAATAGAAAAAAAAATATAAAAAATAAAAATGAAAGTGCATTGTTTTGGATAATTGATCAAATTAAGCTGAAAAATAATATAAAACAAAATATAACACATTTTAGATGAAAAACACAAACTTATAATTTAGTGTAAGTGGAAGAACTAAAACTTAAATATCCACACTTCTTTTTACTTGAGGGTGAAACACATTAAATGAGAAGATATTTCTTATTTTCACACAGAAAACTATTTAACAGTATCTTCTGGAAGAAGCAGAGATATTGAACCAAATCAACTACGCCGTGTTCTAAGTTTACACAGCATTTGTCCTCTAATTTGTGTTAAAACGTCTATAATGCATATCCTTTTTTTTTCTGTACAGTGCACATTATTTCATAAAATGGATCATTAGGCTGCTTGGTTTTTCCAAAGCACTCATAACTGAACACACAATCTGGCAGCAGTCATAATAATCAGGCCGCTTGTTTTAGGCTCTATTTCTTTATTTATTTGAACTATACAGCCTCCATATCGTCTGATAGATCAAGAGCACATTAATTACTGACACTTGGACTAATTGCATCACTTGTCTTTCGTTTCCAAACTGCAGTCCCATGGTTCAGTCTGCAGTGAGACTTCATGTTTTAATGTGTTAAATCTGTATTAATCTGATTAATAATTCATTCATGACTGGAGCTCATGCTGTCACTCTCAGCACTTGACCGATATATGGGTCAATTTCTTGAAGAAACACCAGGTTATTAAATAATACTTATAATTTATATGTGATTTAAAGCACTTTTTTAGTACCATTAAGATTTTTGCATTGCAATTTGTAATATTATTATTCTCATGAAAATGATGCATATTCTTGAATTTCATTACTGTAATTTAATAATAATAATAATATATGAATAATAAAAAACACATTGTGTAATACTGTAATATTTTCTGTAAAACAAATGCATTAAACAAACTTTTAAAATGAAAAACATAACTTAACTTAAGTAAAGTTAATCAAAGCGGTCATGAACTAAGAAATCAAAATTCCCTCAATCTTTTGACATATAAAAGGTCATTATATCCTACTATAAAAACATCCTGTAAGTTTTTACAAAACTTTCTGGTTAGCCTAAAAACTATTTCTATTGAAGCCAATTTGCCAAAATGACATTTTTTGTAATGTGACACTTTATGACGTAATAATGTGGATAAAACTCCGCCTCCACAGAAGATTAACTCCTGCTTCTACATTACTGCCCCGCCCAACGATTCTACTGCACTGCCTGTTTAGCCCCGCCCACATATTCTACTGCACTGCCTGTTTAGCCCCGCCCACTGATTCTACAGGACTGCCTGTTTAGCCCCGCCCACCGATTCTACAGGACTGCCTGTTTAGCCCCGCCCACAGATTCTACTGCACTGCCTGTTTAGCCCCGCCCACCGATTCTACAGGACTGCCTGTTTAGCCCCGCCCACAGATTCTACAGGACTGCCTGTTTAGCCCCACCCACATATTCTACAGGACTGCCTGTTTAGCCCCTCCCACCGATTCTACAACACTGCCTGTTTAACCCCGCCCACAGATTTTACAGGACTGCCTGTTTAGCCACTGCCTGTTTAGCCCCGCCCACCGATTCTACGGGACTGCCTGTGTAGCCCCGCCCAACGATTCTATGACACTGCCTGTTTAGCTCCGCCCAACGATTCTACATCACTACCTGTTTAGCTCCGCCCACAATTCTACGTACATAGTGTGAAGAAAGAGAGAGGCAAAAGCAGGTCTATGAAGTAACCTAACTATAAAGATGCTCTGAAGACCAAGACAAGATACTGTACAAAAACACAGTCTGCATTGCCTTCCTTCTGATCGCAGCATTAGGAAAGAGTGGATGAACTTTATTTTTAATAAGGATTGAGATCACGTCAGTAAGAACTCAGTCTAGTTCACTTGGCCTTACCTGCTTTTCATTTAGTTTTATATCTCATATGCAAATCCATAAGTATGCAGTGCATGTAAAGGGTCGGCCTTTTTAACACGATTAGTGTGATGGAGTGTCTTCATTTGACCTTGCAGAGGCTGTTCAACTCAATAGCACCATCATGATGGCCAGAATCCTCTGTAAAATTATGCGTATTATCATTATTTTACAGTGACATGCTTGAGGCTAAACACTTTATATGAGACTGCTATATTTTAAGACAGATAGCTGAGTGCAGAGCCTATGCATAGTAAAGAAAATATCAACCAAACCACAACAAAAACCGTGCCGCTTCTGTAGCGCTGCTCAAACACACTGCATTATGGGTCGCTCAAGCATGTTTAAGAGGGCAGATCAATTGAAATGTCATTGTGTGACTGCCAGTGTCGACCCCATCACTACAACAGCTTTTCCATCAATAGCGTGTTGAAGCTTATGTGTGTAATGAACTCTGGGTCAACAAGCTCCTTCCTCAAAAGCTCTGCAGTGGCTTTTAAACAGATCTGGGTTTTTGACAAATTTGTGAAAAAAATCAAGACGTTGCTTAATGAATGCTGTTGCAATTTATGCAATTATTACTTTTTTAATTAATACTGTTAATTACTACTAATACTGAAATGACATACACTTGCAAATGTACTTTGCTATTTAAATAATATGTACATTTTTGCATTACAGTAATGAGATTTTGGGGGTTAATGTATATAAATGTCATCAAAATAATGCAATTGGTGAAAAAGCTTTCCTGGTTTTGTGGAATATGCAATAAATAATAAATATCTATTACATCGAAAACTTAGAAATAAGTAGATTTTAAATGTTGCTTTGAAGTACTAAACTAATAGAAAAATAGAATGAAAAATAATAAAATAAAAATGAGAGAATTTGAAATAAAGCTAAAATAAAATGCAAATACGAATATTAGATTCAAAACCTAAACGTATAAATTAACCGAAGTACTAAAATTAAAGCTAGATAGAAATATTAAAGTAAAAATCACAAATACGCATTGCTTTTGCTAATTTAAATTAAGTTGAAGAATTAAATATAATGAAATATAAAATGTAATAAAAATATAAAACATACTTATTCGATTAAATAAAATGTAGTAAGTAGTATAATAAAAATAAAGCATTACATATTAAAAATATGTAAAAATATATATATATAAATAAATAAATAAAAAAGTGAAAAATGGAACACAATAAAGACAGGTGTTGGGCAGAGCAGGACGAGAGCAGCACCTGTGCACACGCTGTTTTGAATGCCCCGGCCACAACACAATGACATTCAGACTGACCACAGGATAAACAGCACTCGGACCAAACACCCAGCTCAGGTTTCATCCATTCACACACCCAACCTCTGTCTACCTCAACAATCACATCAGCAGACAGAAACTCAAACATCCAACACCACCACACTAGGGCAATTTGATTTGACTCAATTCAGAACTATTACTTTGTTTGTTTGTTTTTCAATATTAACAAATCAAATGTTTCAATAAAATGTACTAAAAAGAGTGATTCAAAAGAGTCATTTATTTGTGAATTGGACTACATTGGTTGTGCGGCATGTTTTTGATTCACTAAAAAGAGCCGATTCAAAAGAGTTATTTGTTTGTGAATTGGACTACATTGGTTGTGTAGCATGTTTATGATTCACTAAAAAGAGCCGATTCAAAAGAGTCATCTGTTTGTGAATTGGACTACATTGGTTGTGCGGCATGTTTTTGATTCACTAAAAAGAGCCGATTCAAAAGAGTCATCTGTTTGTGAATTGGACTACATTGGTTGTGTAGCATGTTTATGATTCACTAAAAAGAGCCGATTCAAAAGAGTTATTTGTTTGTGAATTGGGATTCATTGGTTGTGTAGCATGTTTTTGATTCACTAAAAAGAGCCGATTCAAAAGAGTCATTTGTTTGTGAATTGGACTACATTGGTTATGCAACATGTTTTTGATTCACTAAAAAGAGCTGGGGCCTGTTCTTCGTACATCGCTCATTACATCCAAGATCAAATGACACATCCAAGATGATATCATCGTGCTAATCCTGATCCGGCTAATTGGGTTCTTCGAACACACCTCTTGTGTATGATTATTATCGCTGGATTGAGTTATCTGAGATAATTGCGCGTTTTTGTGTTGTCTTAAAACAGGATATGTATCGATACTCGAAACCATGATCAGCTGTGCAGCGATTGGCTGGTGGCAAGACGGCAGCGTAATGACGTCATATAATTTAAAAGGACACCTGACGAAAAACTTGACAAATTTCTGGACTTTTATAAGGAAACAGCCAAGCAAACAAAACTACATAAACGTTATAATAGATACATGAAACAGATAATAGATACATGTTTTTATTTTATTATAATTTTTTTAATGATTCCCAATTATTTAGATTCGCAATTTATAATAGTTGTGCAGTCTTTACATTTTTATTTTCAATGTAGAAATTATCTATTCATTTCATTTTATATTTGGACAGATTTGTTACGTGACAGCATTAGTGAAAGTTTCTAAAGGGTCAATATCATGTTATCTGCATCTCCTGCACTCCATCAAGCCCCGCCCATAATATCATCATCACTCAAAATAATGCACGACTCTATTATCCGTATAGCATGTGTGTAAGACTCTAATACAATTATGAAGTAATAATGTTACTCTTGTAATAAAGTAGCGGTGGTAGCAGGCATATGTTGAGTATCAGTTCTGGTTGAAAAGAAGCGATCTAATCCTGTTTACATGAAATAAGCTTCTCCCGAGCAGGTTTAAGCTTACGGACCTGTTGCTATGACAGCAGCTCCGGGATGAGCTTCGGAGAACCAAACGATCCAAGATCACGCCAAATCGTCAACATTCAAATCCAGCTAACTGAGTTAGCGACATACGAAGAACGGGCCCCTGATCTATAAGAATCATTTGTTCATGAATTGGACCACACTTGTTTTGTTTTATTTTTCTGATTCACTATAAAGAACTGATTTAAAAGAGTCAATTGTTCAGTAATTGGGCTATATTGGTTGTGCTGTATGTTCTTGATTCACTAAAACAATGATTTAAAAGTTAAATTAGACTACACTTGTTTGCATGTATGTTTTTGCATGCATGATTTAGAGGAGTCATTTATTCATGAATTGAACTACACTCTGTCTGCTACTGCGTGCATCTCGTGTTCAGTGGAAGTGTTATCTTGGCATCTTTTTTCTACGATAAACAACCTTTATATCCTATCAAATTCAGCCCTAAATCTAATTCGGACGGCAAAAATTTGAATGCATAACTGAAGAGTCCAAAGCAGATGTGGATAAGGAAACAATGGCAAATTAAGATTGATTTAGTGATTTCAAGAATTAAGATTGCAGATTGTGATTAATCTGAAAAATCAATGTGCATGAACACAAACTCATCTGCATTACATGCGTCTGGAAACATACACCACACACCACGCATTGTGCAAAGCATGTTTCCACCCTAAAGGTGCTTCCAAAAGACAACTTTTTCAACACCACTGGTTCCAATGTTTAAGAAAAAAAAAAGAGTTACTCAAACCAATCAGCTACGAGGAGCAGGCACGTGCACAGGTAGGGCTCAACCTGTGCAGAGCACATGCCCTTTTTGCCCTTACACTCCGAAGTGCCCTTTTTTTGGTGGTGTTTTTTTTTTTTTTTATTATTTTTTTATCAATGCTATTGGTCACCCTTTACGTCTGTCTGTCTGTTTTGCCAAATGAAAGTTCTTAAAACGAGCTTGTGTAAATCTTATTCGATCCTCAAGCTGTCAGTAAGCTGATAACTCCGCCCCCTCTATATTCATTGAATCAACTGAAGTTCCACAGCAGCCGCACAGTAGACACCAGCTGAGCTGAACAAAGTTTTGCGAAGGGTAAATAAACATCTTGTTGTTTGAATAAGTACTACTAAACATTGTCTATAAAGGCTCATATTTTATTTATTTGATGTCTGACTGACTCACTGACTGAGACATGTGGGACGTCGCCTGAGAGAGAGGGCTAGCATTTGCCATCTAGTCATAGCCAATACAGCCTGTGCATACAGTTGCATTTCATCTTTTATAAAATGCTAATTTGGCCAAATGCATTTTGCCACAGGAAAAACTGAGCGCTCCGTCTATATAGCTAAAAAAACTAGTTTGTAACCTGTAGATGAAAATGTAATGTGATGCCCGCAGCGGCAGGCGCCGTCGCCGTTTTAATGACGGACAGAAAAAAAAATCACATTTGCACACATTCGCTGGTCAAAAATGATATATTGATAAGTAATACAACAACATATAATTTGTTTTTACCATCGGAAAATCATAACAGGTGCGCCCCCGCGCTGTTTCGTACTGGAACTTACACAAAGCAGCGAGTGATCCTCGTCACCTAGAAAACATATTTCTAAGAAATTTATTCTTTGATTTATGATTGCTGATACACTTAATTTATTAACATTTATGCTAATCATGTTATGGTATACTCTCTGTATACTCTCTGTATAAAATGTTGTAAAACATGGTTTTACTACAGTAATGTAGTAGTAACTAAAAAAAAAAAAATTTGAGAAGATCACTGAAATCTTTATATTTTATCATACAGAATGTAATTCATGATTCATTCCAAGTCTTCATTTATTTGATCCAAAATACAGCAAAATCAGTAATATTGTGTAATATTTTTACAATTTTAAATAACTGTTTTCTATTTGAATATTTTAAAATGTAATTTATTTTTGTGATCAAAGCTGAATTTTCAGCATCATTACATCAGTACTCTTCAGTGTCACGTGATCCTTCAGAAATGCTTTTCACTGCAACTGTACTTTTCACACTATTTGTATTTATTTTTTCATTGCTGGCTTATTTTAGGGAAAGTGTAGTGAATAAGAGACCTTCAAGAGACCAACATCCCTGGTCCACCACAGTATAAAATTTTTGCCAGATACATGGCTCACAGAAGGTTGCTGTTGTATTAGGTTTAAAGAAGCCCTTAAAACCCTGTTTATCTATATTATCTAATTATCTAATATTATTATTATGGTTGTTATTAATCGTGAATAAATCTAAAGCTTTTGAGACTATTATTTGGTGTTAATGAATTTGTCATGAAGATGTGACCATTTCTTCCTTTTATGCAGGCTTACTAAATAATCTTGATATAAAAAGGGGGGGGGTTGCCCTTTTTCAGTTTCAGCACATGCCCCTCAAAAGGTCTGTGCACGGCCCTGACGAGGAGAATTGCAACTTTGATTTGATACACAAAAAATATAAAGGGTCCAGAATGTGTACTAAACTCATTAATGAGGTAACATACTACAATTCCATTTAGCAATGAAGAACAATGGAGAAATATAGAATTATTGATCTCTTCTCCAAGCCCCGCCCTCTAAGGACGTGTGAACCAATCAGACGACAATAAAATGCATTAGTGCTTTATATGGAGAGTTTTTCACCATGAAGTCTGCTGCCAAAAACAATTGTTGAAAAAAATGCAGGCTGACCTCTTCAATAAACCAACCTCGTAGCTCACAGTAGATCTGATCATTAAAAATCAACTCCTCTATAGAGGTAATGAATTGGATTTTTACTTCTGGTACCTATTTCAAAATGATAGACGTGTAGATGAGTGTTTCTGATGGTACTTAAAGACAGTTTACAAAACCTGGATACTCACAGGGATGGGTGATTTTCATGATGCCCATTCCAGTGATGTGTGTGTGTGTGTGTGTGTGTGATAGCGACCACGCAGAGGGTCCCTGGCCATCCCTGTGCTTCTGTTTCATGGCCAATGCTTTGTTTGATAAACACAGGGTGGTTTGCAATAAAAATGACACTTCGCATCCCCACATGGATCACCGACTTCCTCATCACTAACCATGAATAATCAAATACCACAAGACTCGCCGGATCGGGTGCCGCAGGTGTCTGCATCCCCGTCATGACATTTTGCTTAAAATAGCATCTGCGCGTCCTCGCATCGCATCGCCCCGCCGTGCGCGCGCCTCGGGGGGATGCGTTCGCTAGGTGCGTGTCCGTGTCTCACGGAGGAATGACAGGAAATCAACAATGAGCCGGTGCAGGGATCAGCTCGGAGCTCCCGAGCACCGGCTTATGGGTGTGGAGGGTGTCATGCACGAGCCGGGCTCGAACTAAAGGGACCCACATAGCTACATAAATACACACATCATATTTAAGTGATGCATACGAAGCCGCCGGTGTCCACGTAACCGGGTGGCCGTCGTTAAGCACTCAGACTCGGTCGCGATGCCAAATCACCGCGTTTCACTTTCACACGCGAGCCTGCGATGGTGATGCGCGCGCGTCGCGTCTTATTTACCTCTCAGCCATGGTGCCTCTCGTTCCCGCTTCAACACCCAGCGAGAATAATCCACAGGACGCCAGTCATGATGATAGAGGCTCCGCCGCCGCCGCAGTCAACGCGAGTGACCGAGGATCTGGAGCACGCGCTGTCCGCACGCGTCTCCGTCACCACCGACAACCTGACGTCATCTTGCGCTTCTCGCACGAAGGCGAGCGCGCGAGGAGGCTGGAAAGAGCACGCTATCTATCTATGCATATTTGGACACTTAATACTCATGGCATTGCATTTGCAAAATTATTAAAGCAAGTAGCATTTAAATGCAATGTTAATATATTATAATTATATTCAATATTAATTCAAGTGGCATTGTTTTAAAGAAAGCAAAAACAGATACAATAATTCATAAATGATAATAAATAAGATTTCATAGTTAATAGATAGGTTGAAAGCATATATTTCATCAGGAGTTCATAGTGAAGTTAAAAAGATGGAAAACTGGTAAAGCAATACATAGTTTTCAAAGAGTCTAATAAAATGCATATCATTATCAGTGTTGCATTATTATCTTTTAACAACTTACATCCATCCTTTAAAAGTTTTCCACTAATGCATTTTTAATTAATTTCTGTTTGTAATTTATTTTATTAATGTCTTTCTTCTTCAGCTCACATTACCATCATGCATGAATTAATCTCGCCTTGTCTATTTAAATTCAACACAGCGCCATCTAGTGTTCACTTCAAACACAATCGAATGCGCCAAGGCTGCTATTACGATAATGCGCGTTTTTCATCTCAGCAAAGCTCAAAGTTTCCCCCAGATATAAAAAATATAAACATTGCTGGATCCGAGGCAAGGTGAAGAACTTTGTCACCTGTTTCAAAGCTATTTATGGGCTTTTGCAACACCTGCACACATGCATAATGCACATATTCAATACTATGTTGTGTAATGTTTTTTATGGAATATGCATACATCATGTGGTCTCTAATACATTATTATAAAAAAATAAAAGCTGAAGACTTTAAATGTTTAAAAAAATAAATAATGACATTAATATTAATATTGTAATTAGTGCTGTCAAATCGATTAATCGTGTCATAAAATAAAAGTTGGACTTTTTTATGTCATAAAATAAAAGCATGCACTCACTGGGTATATTTAAAAATGTATATATAAATACACACAAACTTTTTATAAATATACGTATCTATATTTTTATCTACATATCTACAGAAAAGCCTCATGAACTGTCAGACATATTAGTGCTTAAAAATAACCCTAAGATGCATTTAGAAAATATTTATTACAATATAAGTTCTCATTTGCGTCACACGAGAGTTTGAATGTGTGTTATTATATTATTTTGATGGCTGTACTATAATTATAAAAGAGGGTTTGTAAAATTAACCTGTCATTTCACCTTAGATGACATTAAACTGGCTTTAAAGAATGAGCTGGACCTTGTACAGCTTATAAAACAAAGTTTAAAAATGCTTATTTTGATACGTTTATGTAATGCAAAAACATGTTTAAAAAAATACCCCTGGTGGTTTTTGAGCAAACGGCAGGAGGTTCTGAGTTAATGAAAAGCTGATAATTAATTAAACCTTAAACAATCTAAATCTAAATGTCTGTTTGTTTACGTGCATGTCTCGTGACATTAATCGAGGTCAGAGAACGTGAATATGTAAATGTTTTGTTAAATTATTTAAAAATTTACTTAAACTCTTAAAGGTTTTCAAGTAAAATATTAGGTGATGGGGGGGGTTGTGAAAAACGAGCAACAATTATGTTTCAATGTGATGGAAAAATATTATTTTGTATATTTATATATTTTGTATTATGTAGTTAAGTAAAATAGATTATATTAAACTATTTTTTATTATTATTATTATTTTAATTTAGTTATTTATTTAAAAAAAAAAGTTTTTTTTCCCTTTCTCGCATTACACACTCCAGTCCAGACAGCGGCGGTAACGCGCCTACAGTTTGTTTTGGAAAACGCTAATAAAACCAAAGAAGAAGAAACAGCAGAAACACACCGCACCGCAGTGATTGAAGAGCGCGTGAGAGCGGAGTAGTAGGCGGAGACTGTACACTAGCACGAGTCATGTAACTGTGTAAAGGGTCACCCGGTTACACGTGAGCATGCTGGGACAAGAGATCGTACTGAAGGAGACTTAGAAGAGAACAACAACCTGATGAACTGTACTGGATAATGGCGACATGTGAGGGAAGTGAAGCGCGTGCGGCGCTCGAGCGCTCCGTGGTCAACCGGGTCCCTCCGTTACTCACGGATCTGTACCAGTTCACCATGGCGTACGCGTACTGGCGCGCGGGGAGACACCACGAGCCGGCCGTGTTCGAACTGTTCTTCCGCGATAACCCGTTCGGAGGAGGCTTCTCGCTGTTCGCGGGTCTCAGCGACTGTCTGCTGTTCCTGCAGAACTTCTCTTTCTCAGATGAAGGTGTGTGTGTGTGTGTGTGTGTGTGTGTGTGTGTGTGTGTGTGTGTGTGTGTGTGTGTGTGTGTGTGTGTGTATGTGTATATATATATATATGTGTGTGTGTGTGTGTGTGTATACACTGTATGCTTGTGACATAACTTTAGTACGCATCTCAAAACCTAGTATGCTCCCTAACTAGACTGCATTCGTTATACGTCTTAAAACCAAGTGAACTTACTAATGTTAAATCAAAAGCTTTTTTTGGAGCATGCAGCTCAATACTTAGTATGCTGCCTAGATAGAAACCATCTTTTGGGCCCAAAACCTAGTGCATGACTGATCTTTTGGGCATGCATCTTAAAACCTAGTATGCTGTCTATGTAGACAGATTCTGACAGATGTCTCAAAACCTTGTGATGTAATCAAGTATACTTTTGAGCATGCGCTACTTAATCTAATCCAAGTGATCTTGAGTAGGGACCCAAGCCCTTTTTTTTTTTTTTTTGATCATTCCTTGCAAAACCTAGTATGCTGCCTGACGGAAAACAATATTTTTTGTCATATGCATTAAAATTTACTACATAAACTACTTCTTAACCTTGCATCTCAAAACCT
Organism: Carassius auratus; assembly: GCF_003368295.1. Lineage (NCBI taxonomy): Eukaryota > Metazoa > Chordata > Actinopteri > Cypriniformes > Cyprinidae > Carassius > Carassius auratus. Next base: position 24,847 of record NW_020525140.1, on the reverse strand, counting down.
AACATGTTGACCTAATATGTTGTTGGCTATATATCTTAAAAACAAGTGAGCACCCTATACTCAAAAGTTTTTTTTTCATCTAAAAAAAATAGTATACTTCCTAACCCGAACAACATATTTTTGGTTTAAAACCTAGTGAGCTGACTACCTAAATCTGTATCTCAAAACCTAGTATGCTGTGTACATAGACTGATTTAAGTTGACTGCATTGACTGAACTTTTGAGCATGCATCCTAAACCCAGTACACTGCGGAACTATTTGCGGTATTTGGTAGGCATGTGTCTTAAAACGAAGTGAACACCCTACCAAAACAGCGTCTTTAGTCATGCATCTCAAAACATAGTATGCTGCATAACTACTATAGTCAGAATTTGTTAGGCATATGTTTTAAAACCTACTGAGCTGACTACCTAAACCGTTTTTTTTGTTGCATGCATCTAAAAAACCTAGTGCACTGCCTGTGTAGACAGCAGATTTAGGTATATTTCAGAACGCTGTGATCTGAATGCATAGAGTGCTACATTGTAGCATGCATCATTAAACCTAGTATACTTGCTAACTAGACAGCATTTTTGAACGTGTCTCAAAAGCATGTGAGCATGCATTAGAATGAGTTGCATTGTGCAGCATATTTGAGCTCTGAATACCCTTGTGTGATGCCTAAAGATGCTGTCTAGGTAGGCTCACTAGGTTTTAAGACATATGCATGCTTGCATGAGTTAATTGACACACCCACCGAGTGTATGCACTTGTTTCTTTACATGCATTCTGTACATGCAATCCGATGTTGTTTTCTGTCAGTAGTTGTGTGATGCATGCATGCAAAGAAATAGTTTCTACTGCATTTTTGTCCGGTGCATTGTAGATTGTGTCTGTCTGTGTCTGTGTTATTTATTGAGCTCATCACTATCTTGTGTGTTTCAGATGTGGAGTATTTGCGCTCCGTTCTCCCAGCAGCCACAGATGCTGCTTTTTTCTCCTATCTGAAGGAGCTGGACTGTTCGGCGGTGTCCGTGTCGGCGGTTCCTGAGGGCTCGGTGGTCTTCGCTCGAGTATGTGAGCGACTCCGAGGTCAGCTGTAATCTGATCTGCTGATACGAGAGCTTGAGTGTTGACTGTGATTCATGTTCAGGTTCCTCTGCTGGAAGTGTCTGGACCGCTGGCCGTGGTTCAGCTGCTGGAGACCAGTCTGCTCTGTCTGGTCAACTACGCCAGGTACATGCAGCACTCTGTATCACATTCAGTCAGTAGTTTCATGAATGCAGTGGTGCCTTTATCAACTGATTGTGTGACCCTGTTCTTCTTTAAAATCACCTGGCAACATGAACAGGGGAAAAATGAGTCTAGAAAAGTCACATTTTTGAAAAAGGAGAAGTTTAAGGTTCAAAACGGTGTTATTCATCCAGGTCTGAAAGTCTTTGTTTATTAAGTTTATTATTATTATTTTATATGAGGTTTAGAACCATGTCATTCTGATTTGTGATTTTTTTTTTCCTTATTTTTTTTTTCTTTAGCAATATAAATTAATAAACATTATAAATACTGATATATTTTTTAACTTTTCAAAACTATATATATATATATATATATATATATATATATAATAAAAAATAAATATTAATAAATGTTAGTATATTTGAGATTATTATAGTTTTTAAAGTATTTATTTATGTATTAAAAAAAAAAAAAAATATATATATATATATATATATATATATATATATATATATATATACATACACTATCTTTTGAATAAATATTTATTTCACTTTTGCTTTTAATTTTATCAAGTTAAATGAGTAGAAGAAATAACTAGAAGAAATAAAATAAGTTGTAGTTTAAAATTACATATGTAGTGTATATATATATATATATGTGTATATGAGTTCAAATTTAACTTATCTCATGTTACAAAAATGTTTTTAATTGTTGAAGATTAATTGTTTTTAATAGATTAACTATTATAACCTGGACCAGAATAATATTTTTTATTGTTATACTTATTATTATTATTATTGGTATTATTTATTTATTTTCTTATAATAACAAAATTATTGAGCTTGATGATTAAACAATTCAGTTAGAGAAAATTAGATTATTTGTTTTTTTATTTGCAGTGAAAAAGGTCAGTTATCTACATTCATTTAAATGTAGTTTTTACTTATTTTAGAAAATAGCACACTATAAGTTGAACAACACTTCGAGCTCTTCTTGTGTTTATTTGCCTCTTCACGGTGAACTTCCTGTTGGAGTCATTCATTTGTAAGTGGCTTTGGATAAAAGCATCTGCTAATTGAGATATCGCTCTAAAAATAAGATTTGTGCTTGATTGTTTTTAGTTAATGCATAGGACTCTGTCTCCAGGATTTATAGCTGTTGTTGTTGTTGCTGCATCTGAATGAATGTGCTCCGTGTGCTGATGAAGTCTCTCTCTCTCAGTCTGGTGTGTAGCAACGCTGCTCGTTTCCGTTTGGCTGCAGGTCCCAGACGCAGATTAATGGAGATGGGGCTCAGACGAGCTCAGGGTCCTGACGGAGGCCTGACCGCTTCACGATACACATACATCGGTGGTGAGAGACCCTCGTTTACAACAACACAGAGAGCTCGATGACTTCAGGAGACACATTCTGTTTGATTGAGCCTCATCTGAAGTGCTTGTTTCTCCAGGGTTTGATTTGACGAGTAACGCTCTCGCCGGACGTCTGTTTGGGATTCCTGTGGCGGGAACCATGGCACACTCTTATGTCACTTCCTTTTCCTCTCTGGAGGAGGTGTGGCCTCAGGTGGAGTTTTTCAGATTTGTTTATATATTAACTAACATTCTGATGTTTGGGGTCGGTTATATATATATATATAATATGCACACTTTTCATCTTTTTATAACATTTGCATCTGCATTTATTTGATCAAAAATTATAAAAACATTATTTTAATGTAAAATAGTTGTTTTCTATGTGAATACAATGTAAAATGTAATTTATTTCTGTGATGCACCGCTGTATTTTCATATGTTCAGCATCATTCCTCCAGTCTTCAGTGTCACATGATCTTCAGAAATCATGAAAATATGATGATTTACTGCTCAAGAAACATTTCTGATTATTATAAATGTTGAACACAGTTGATACTGAGATGCATTTAATTTTTTAGGATTCTTTGATGAATGGAAAGTTCATTCCTTTTTTGCATCCTTCTGTATTTCTGTGACTGATCTCAGATAATAAAGCGTGTGTGTTGGTTCGGCAGACTCTGGTGCCCTGTGGCGGCGGAGACCCTGTAGACCTGGTCTGTCTGGTGAAGGGCTGGCTGGGTCGCGTCTGCCAGTTACTGGGGTCAAAGACGAGCCTGGTTCGTGAGGGTGAGCTGGCGGCCTTCCTGTCCTACGCCGTCGCCTACCCACAGAACTTCCTGCCTGTGATTGACAGCTACAGCGTCAGCTGGTAGGACGCTCTCAGAGCCTCGAGATCCTTCAGTAGTGTGTGTGCTGTGGTGTGTGTGACTCTCTGTGTGTGTGTGTGCTGCAGCAGCGGTCTGCTGTGCTTCTGTGCCGTGGCTCTGGCTCTCTGTGAGCTGCAGTATCAGCCGCTGGGGGTCCGGCTGGACAGTGGGGACCTCTGCAGGCAGTCGCTGGAAGTGCGCCGCGTCTTCAAACAGTGCAGCCAACAGTGAGACACTTCCTTCAGAACTCCTCTAATAACACAACATTATCATTACCGCTCAGACTCCTTATCTGAAGTGTATTTAGAGAATATTATAGCATGTATTCATATTTTGAATTAGCTTTATTTTCATATTTACAATTTGAGTTTAAGGATATTAGGATAGGAGATTATCCTGATTTCTGTGACTTAAAAAATAAATAGATAAATAACAATTTTAATAATAGAACTTAAAATATAAAACTTAAAAAAAAAAAAAAGAAACTATTATAAAAACTAAATAAAAATACAACAGTGTATTTATTATTATTTATTTTTTTTATATTTATTTTTTCAGATTTGGGTTTAAGTGAAAAGTGATAGGAGGATATTATCCAGATTTTAAAATAGTAAAATAAAAGAAAATAAATAGATAGATTAAAATATTTTAATAATAGAACTTACAATATAAAAAATGTAAACAATTATAAAATATATATATATATTTAAATATATATATATATATATATAGTTTATTTTTGTTACTATATATACATATAATTATTATTTTTTTATTATTATTATTATTTGGGTTTAAGTGAAAGGAGGATATTATCCTGTTTTGTGTGACTTTAAACAAATAAATAAAATACATTTTAATAATCCAACCTTAAATATAAAACTTAAAAAATAAAATGCAACAATTATAAAAATATAAATTAAAAATACACCGAAAATCAATCTCTCTCTCTGTGTATGTATATATATATATATATATATATATATATATATATATATATATATATATATATATATATATATTCCATTTTTTGTACATTTTTGTTTTAAGTAAAAAAGTGAAGACAAGGATATTGCACTGATTTATGTGGTAATAAATAACTCAAAATTGAACTTTAATTTTACACTTTTTATTAAAAGTAAGATATAAAAAGTTGAAACACTAAAATTAAAGTTCAATAAAGCTATAAACTAAAACATACTAGAAACCTATTTTACAATATTAGCCAAACCTATAATTATAATAATAGAGTATATAGCACTGGTTTTACCCAGAAGTCCGATCTGTTTTCTTCAGTGTTTCTCTGTCGACAGGTTCTCAGTTCCTCAGTTTGAGTCTCTCATCATCGTCGGCACAAACAGTATTTCTGAACAGAGTCTCGCTGAACTCAACAAGAAAGTAAGAGCTCTTCACGTCACAGATCAATAACAGACAGCTGTAAAGCCATTCATGACGTGTGTGTGTGTGTGTGTGTGTGTGTGTGTGTGTGGCAGGAGAACGAGATCGATGTTGTTGGAGTGGGGACTCATCTGGTCACGTGCACACGTCAGCCCTCTCTGGGGTGTGTATATAAGGTACAAAGAGTTGTGAAGTCAACACAGCATTCAGATTCACACACACTGCTTTATTAATGCATGCTGATGGTTGTGTTACTCACTCACTGCAGTTGATCGAGGTCAGAGGTCGTCCCCGAATGAAGATGAGTGAAGATCCAGAGAAAAGCACACTGCCGGGACGCAAGTCTGTCTATAGGCTTCTAGACACAGACGGTCCGTATTTACCTGTTTATAATCACCCTTTTAATTATATCTATTATATATTTATTATATCGATTAGATTAGATTTTTGGAAACAGTTTACAATACAGTTCCATAAAATAATAATGAAAAAATACTTCTAGAGCTGAAAAGTTGTGTCTATTAATATTAATGGACTAAAGCTGACACGAACCAACAAGAGTTGTATTTTTATTAACTAACATTATTTTTAAGATAACTAAATACTGTAACAATGTATTAGTCATTGTTAGTTAATACTAGTAAATGCATTAAATACAGATAACAAATACTGTATATGCATTAAATTAAGGTAACAAATATGTGCATTAAATACTGATAACAAATATGTGCATTAAATACAGGTAACAAATATGTGCATTAAATGCAGATAACAAATATGTGCATTAAATACTGATAACAAATATGTGCATTAAATACTGATAACAAATATGTGCATTAAATACTGATAACAAATATGTGCATTAAATACAGGTAACAAATATGTGCATTAAATACTGATAACAAATATGTGCATTAAATACTGATAACAAATATGTGCATTAAATACTGATAACAAATATGTGCATTAAATACTGATAACAAATATGTGCATTAAATACTGATAACAAATATGTGCATTAAATACTGATAACAAATATGTGCATTAAATACTGATAACAAATATGTGCATTAAATACTGATAACAAATATGTGCATTAAATACTGATAACAAATATGTGCATTAAATACTGATAACAAATATGTGCATTAAATACTGATAACAAATATGTGCATTAAATACTGATAACAAATATGTGCATTAAATACTGATAACAAATATGTGCATTAAATACTGATAACAAATATGTGCATTAAATACTGATAACAAATATGTGCATTAAATACTGATAACAAATATGTGCATTAAATACTGATAACAAATATGTGCATTAAATACTGATAACAAATATGTGCATTAAATGCAGGTAACAAATATGTGCATTAAATGCAGGTAACAAATATGTGCATTAAATGCAGATAACAAATATGTGCATTAAATGCAGATAACAAATATGTGCATTAAATACAGGTAACAAATATGTGCATTAAATACAGGTAACAAATATGTGCATTAAATACAGGTAACAAATATGTGCATTAAATACAGGTAACAAATATGTGCATTAAATACAGGTAACAAATATGTGCATTAAATACTGATAACAAATATGTGCATTAAATACAGGTAACAAATATGTGCATTAAATACAGGTAACAAATATGTGCATTAAATACAGGTAACAAATATGTGCATTAAATACTGATAACAAATATGTGCATTAAATACAGGTAACAAATATGTGCATTAAATACAGGTAACAAATATGTGCATTAAATACAGGTAACAAATATGTGCATTAAATACAGGTAACAAATATGTGCATTAAATACAGGTAACAAATATGTGCATTAAATACAGGTAACAAATATGTGCATTAAATACAGGTAACAAATATGTGCATTAAATACAGGTAACAAATATGTGCATTAAATACAGGTAACAAATATGTGCATTAAATACTGGTAACAAATATGTGCATTAAATACAGGTAACAAATATGTGCATTAAATACAGGTAACAAATATGTGCATTAAATACAGGTAACAAATATGTGCATTAAATACAGGTAACAAATATGTGCATTAAATACAGGTAACAAATATGTGCATTAAATACAGGTAACAAATATGTGCATTAAATACTGGTAACAAATATGTGCATTAAATACAGGTAACAAATATGTGCATTAAATACAGGTAACAAATATGTGCATTAAATACAGGTAACAAATATGTGCATTAAATACAGGTAACAAATATGTGCATTAAATGCTGATAACAAATATGTGCATTAAATGCTGATAACAAATATGTGCATTAAATGCTGATAACAAATATGTGCATTAAATGCTGATAACAAATATGTGCATTAAATACAGATATAACAAATATGTGCATTAAATACAGATATAACAAATATGTGCATTAAATTCAGATATAACAAATATGTGCATTAAATACTGATAACAAATATGTGCATTAAATACTGATAACAAATATGTGCATTAAATGCAGATAACAAATATGTGCATTAAATTCAGATATAACAAATATGTGCATTAAATACTGATAACAAATATGTGCATTAAATACAGATATAACAAATATGTGCATTAAATTCAGATATAACAAATATGTGCATTAAATACTGATAACAAATATGTGCATTAAATACAGATATAACAAATATGTGCATTAAATTCAGATATAACAAATATGTGCATTAAATACTGATAACAAATATGTGCATTAAATACAGATATAACAAATATGTGCATTAAATACAGATATAACAAATATGTGCATTAAATACTGATAACAAATATGTGCATTAAATACTGATAACAAATATGTTCATTAAATACAGGTAACAAATGTATGCATTAAATACAGATAAGAAATATATGCATTAAATATAGATATGTGACCCTGGCGCACAGAATCAATCATAAGGGTCAAAGAAAAATTACGATTAATACATCATCTTGAAGCTGAATAAATCATCTCTCCATTGATTTGTGGTTTGTTGGGATCAAACAATATTTGTCTGAGATACAACTATTTGAAAATCTGGAATCTGAGGGAGCATTATTTTCCTAAATATCTTAATCTTTACTTAATATCCTAATGATTTTTGGGATAAAAGAAAAATAATTAATAATAATTTTCACCCATACAATGTAGGCTTATTTTTGTCAATTTCTACAAATATACCCCAGAGACTTAAGACTGCTTTTGTGCTCCAGGGTCACGAAAATCTATTCTCATATGTATTATATTGTTCTATTCTCATCATATATAAAGAATCAAATTTAATTCGGTCAAGTTTTGCTATGGCATACAGAGAGAGAGTATTGCATGAATGTATTTGTTGTGGACGTCTGTTTGGCAGGTCATCCGCTGATGGATCTGATCTGTCTGTCAGAAGAAGCGGCTCCTAAAGCGGGCGTCTCTCTGACCTGCTTCCCTCTAGGACTGAACAAGACTCTTCAGACGGTCACTCCGGCTCGAGTAACCAGTCTGCGCTTGGATGTCTTCACCTGTGGACAAGTAAACACTGCCAATATCAGTCTGTGCTGCGGTTGAGGACAAGTGGATGAGATGAATATTTGAGATCCGTTTTACAGAAACAGTTCACGCTCTCTCAGGCCATCCGAGATGTATATGAGTGTGTTTCTGCATCAGATTTGAAGAAATTGCATCACTTGGTGATTGCAAGTGAATGGGTGCCGTCAGAATGAGAGTCCAAACAGCTCATAAAGACATCACAATAATCCACAGTCCATCATTTAACATCTGGAGAAGAAAAAAGCTGAGACAAATCCAGCAATAAGATGTCTTTAATGTCTAAAATATGAGTTTATGATCCATAATAACACAAAAAGTGCATCTCCTGTTGTCTGTCACATCAAAATCCAGCCACAGATTTGTTTAGAGCCGTTTTAAATAATCGTAATCTTAAAACATCTTAATGATTGTTTCTTTTGTCTTGTTAAGACACAAGCTGATGGACTGGAGTACTTACTGTGATGTTTTTATCAGCTGTTTGGACTCTCCTTCTGACGGCACCCATTCACTTGCATTGAGCAAGTGATGAAATGCGGCATTTCTCCAAATCTGATGACGAAACAAACTCATCCTTATCTTGGACGAGCAGATTTTCAACAAATGTACATTTTGCTATGAGTTCAAATTGACTTACATATATTAAAAATCTCCAATGGTGATTTCATAACCTTTTTTAATTCAGATTTGTGATTTATGTGCACAGATCACGTTTCCCCTTAAGAATGCATCAGAGAGTCGTGAGCGTGCACAGATTTCTCTGCAGACGCTGCATCCTCACCATAAGAGACTACAAGAGCCGCACGATTACACCGTGAGTCCACCAAATCAGAAACTAAAATACCTGAAGATGACCCCTGCAGACTGAAAGTGTGTTTCTTACCATTGTCTTAAAGGTGGCTCTATCAGAGCAGCTGCACTCCCTGGTGTCTGATATCACTAAAGGAAACAGTAAAGGCAGCAACTTCCTGTTGTCCAACTAAAGCCAAGCTGAAACACAAAGTGCCCTAAAATCCCTGATTCCCTTTTTAATAAGTCCTAATAACAGATTCAGCAATGCTGCTTGTTGTGGTCCAATAGCATTAACAAGCTCTTTTGTCAATGTAATTAAATTAATCATTTACTGTTAGTTTTACAACATAATAAAGTTTTTTATGTGATTCATGAATTTATGTGTTTTGTCCGAGCGGCAACCTCCCGCTCTCTCTCGTGAGGCCAATAAAGAAGTGACTTAAACTGCAATTCATCGACTGGCCGCTTGAGGCTGGCGGCAGAAGAGAGTCAGTCCCATAGACTCCCCATGTTAAAATGCCCAACTTTACAGCAGAAAAATACATGTTTTCAGCCTGGTTCAAAAAATGATTTTGGTATATATAGCTAATTTTGCCCTTCATGACAACTGTGAGGGGGGTGAATTTTTTTATAACTCATCCGTTTAAATTATATTAAGCCTTAAAATCCTGTATAATTAAGGGCGTGGCCACTTGAGTGACAGGTGGATTGCAGCTGCTGACAATGCAGTCGTGCTAGGTGGGCGTGGCTTCAGCAATTTTTTTACAGTCTATGGTTTTGTCTTATAATCCTGACTGTAATGTGATCTAACTTGAAATATTTTTTATATAATTTTTTTTTTTAAGATTTAATTTGATTTTAGTAAATTAGAAAATCTAGTAGTCTTTGATGTTAGCAAATGCTAAGTAAATAAATAGTAGATTTTTATGTAAATCAAATTTAATTAAAAAAGCTAACAGGATATGTTTGTTTTTCATATAAGTGTTATTTTCGCATCATTGTGATATTATTGTAACACTTCACAATAAGCTTGTATTATGTAACATTAGTTAATGCATTAGTAAAAGATAAAAGTAAAAATTAAAAACATTAAAAAAAATTATAAACAAAATTACCAAAACTTGTTAAATATTAATTTGTATTAATAAAATTAAATAATAATACATATTAAATATTTATAATATTAAATGTAAAATAATCAATTAAATGAAAATATTAAAATAAAAATTAATTCAAACATTTAATAAAAACTTTATGTAGTATGTATACTATGCACTATATTTTGTATTAATGTGGCATGTTCAATGCCACATTATTTAGCATTTTTAATTTAAACTTTTGTTTAAAATGGAAAATAATTTTTTGCAGTGCAGAAAAAGATGCTAAAATCAGCTGTAATTATTTTCTGCTTCATTAATAACTATAAAAATGGGAAGATCACGTAAAGTGCATTGCAATATTTATATATTCTAAGCAGATGTATATTTTAGATACTATTATAGTTTTTATTAAAAATTGTTTTTGTATTTTTTCGGTTTACACTTTAATTTTAAAGTTGTAGCAGTTTTGTTGTGTTTCTGTCCTTTAAATATGTCTCTACATGGTTTTCGTTATTTTGTTACATTGTCTTGACCTCTGACCTTTGACCTGTCTTCTGATGTAGTAACAATATTGAGGAAAAAACTGCTTTATTATTATTTATTTTTCTCAATATTGTCACTACATCAGGAGACAGGTCAAAGGTCAGAAGTCATGTCAAGACTTAAACTTAGCAGAAACATGCAATTTGGTGCAGATGCTGATATATATTTATACAGTATGACATTATGATGCTTGTGATGTAAACCAGTGAGATCACAGTGTAGCAGAAACTTGCATAAAATGATATAAATATCAGTCATCATCACTCTTTAACTGCCATTTAATATGTTTTAGGTAGATGAGATTTAAAAGATCAAAACATAATGCAGAGATGAACAATAAAGCATGAAATCATGCTTATTTTGTGTAATCCAAATAATTATTTTTAAAGAAAAGTGTGTTTGGGAGTCCGTGACATTCAAGTCTTGAATCGGATTCGGAAGCTCTCAGGATGACATTAATAAGGAAGTATTCTAACAGCTGACTCTTGTCGCATTGGGGATTGCAGGAATGAATATGCAGTAAAGACTGATGAAATATGGGCTATTGCTGCCAAATGTGTTTGGATTCTACACTGAGTGGCTCCCCAGACACACGACGACTGCACTGGGAAACGAGACGGCTCAAATCTGGACAGTTTCAAATCTATTAGAAGAGATGAGGCCAATTTAAGAGCATGCAGATGATGTCTGAGAATGGTGTTCAAACAAAAGTGTTTTTATTTTAAGATTAAATTGGTGTATGAGAGCTTCAGGGTCTGAGGCTGTAACCAGTGACCTGACCACAAGAGAGCAGCATTAGGATGCGATTAGGACGTGAAAACATCAACATGCACGAGGACTATGTCAATGCGATGCTAACATCTCTACTTATGCATATGAATGTGCATGATTTAAAAAAATAGCTTTAAAAAGAATTTATCTGAAGAATAATGTAAACGTATTATTTGTATTATTATTATTTGGGGCAGAATCATTAATGCATTACATGGATATTTAGTCACGGTCATTTTATGATATCACTTTTTTGTTTTCTAATTTTAAAATTAAATTTTACTACTTTAATAGATCGCTTTTATGGAAATATTATGTTTATTTTAGATTATTCATGCATTATTAAAAAAACAATTCTGAATTTTTTTCTTTAAATAGAATAATATAAAACAACGTAATGCATGGAAATAGTAGTCGGGAATGTTTTATTTACAAATTATATAAAATCGGGAAAAAGCATATTACCTGTTATTCTTTAAAAAAAATCACAAGATTTTTAAAGTATTATTTGACTACTGTAAAGTTTTTTCATTATTCAAGAAAACATTTGACCTGCGACATGCAAGTTTCATTTTTTTTTTTTTTTTTTTTTTACAATTTATATTTATAACATCTTCAAAAATATCAAATAAAAGTTATAATGTATGGAAATATTAGTGCATTTGACTACAGAGTCAGATCTATTTAATTATTATTATTTTAATTGTATTTATTTTTTGCATTTTTAAACAATAAAACAATGCAATCTTGATTTAAACGATTGACAGTAACAGATATGACAGACATAGATATCAGATGTATTTCATAAAGAAATTGATGCATGGCCAAATTACATAAAACAAAATAACTGTTTTATTTTATGCATTTTAAAATCTATTAAAATCATGCTTTAAACACACTTACGCTCATTCATATTTAATCAGAGCAAGTAGATTATAATTGGAAGTTATAATTTAATCTAGTGATCTGTCACGCGCGTTCCTTCCATTAAACGTCGCGTTATTGCACTAATTCATCACGCGTTTGGGATCATGAACGCAGGCTTATGTTCCAGAGCTGCAGAAGCATCTGGCTTCCTTCAAGAGCGATGCCTTTCAGTAAACAAGTGCTCAATCGATCACTGCAGACCATTAAGGGCCTAACTGGACCAGCAGGAGCTGTGTGTGTGGATCTCCGACATCACTAATGCTTTGTTATGACCTTTCCTCGTCTAGCTGTTATTTAACATGCAGCTTTTTGATTTAACCCTGTGTATATTGAAGGAGAAGAGTAAGTGGCACGTCTGGATTCCTTTCCAAAAGGCCAAAGACTTCAACACAAGGCCTGAGACTGGACCGATATCGGTCCTTCGGTTCTGACATTATTAGCATCGACGATCTGAAAACTCTACTCATTGGATAATACAGTTACTGCTTTTTCCCCTAGTAGCACAAATTAGTAAATATTGTGTAAAAATAATAAATAAATAAAAATATCTCATATGTTATAGGCATGCACTTATTTTTTATGTTAATGTCGAGACTCCCAATTCATTATCGGTAAATAACATGAAGTGCAGTAGCCTTTGTTTTTATGTTGTTTTTTACTCAAGAGGATAGTCTGAGCTGATTGTAGTTCTTAGGTCTGTAAAAAGTCTGTCTGTCTTGTGCAGATCGGAATGGGAACCTGTGACCCTCTGCTCTCCAAAAAAAAAAAAGAAAATGTGTGCATTACATGCATATTGTAGAAACGCCAAAATATATATTTATATACGAATAAATATAGGCTATAACACAAGTGAGGTAATAATAGCAACAGTAGACCGGTGGAGTGCTTTCCGATACGGAATAAACGATGCATAAAAAACTATACTGTAGACTACATTTACTTATATATTATATACATATACATTTTAGTTTATTGCTAATCAGACTCGGGAGTTGAAACTCAACAGACTGCCGATATCTGAAAATCACTAAGGCCTCATTGGTAAACTATGTGGTTCTTGGTTGAACTATTTATGTTTTATGTAATTGAATACCGATCGTTTTGATTGGACCATGCGGTGATAGCTACACACATCTACTAACAGCTATGACGTCACCTGTTAACCAGCTTCTGTGCAAGTTAGATCACTGCACATTCCTCTAGATGTCAGGACTAGTGGAATGATGACACTGAGTTAATTTGCAATTAATTTCTGTATATTTATTTATTTAACCATTTAAAAAATCTTATGCAAAAAAATGCAGTTTTTCTTATGCAGTTGTGCTGTAAGTTTAGTTGGAGTCAAACTAAAATGTCTATATTTTCTGCGCTGCTTCACTAATATGATTATAGTTACTGGCGGATTTTCATTCTGTCAAGGGTGCGTTTAAAAACGCGATTAATAATCCGTGACAAACGTTTCCCGAGTCTGTCAGAGCCCCGAGATGAACCGCAGTGAGCTGGACAGATCGACATGCAACTCTCCAGACAGCGATTTCATCAACCAGAGAGGATTTGGGAAAACAACCCAATTCCACGAGGTCTCCAAACTTTCCCACACTCTCGGAAAAAAAGGTACAATTTTGTACCAAAGAAGGTACAAACCCTTGTCACTGGGGCGGTACCTTTTACTGGTACAAAATTGTACCTTAATGTGAAGTAACAAATTTGTACCATTATAGTTTGTACCTTTAAGGACATGATTTGTACCATGGAAAACCAAAATGTACCTTTTTTTTTTTTACTTACTGGTACAATATTGTACCTTTATCTAAGGTACAAATTTGATCCTTTAAGGTACCACCCCAGTGACAAGCCCTTTTGTACCTTAACTGTGTCAAATATGTTCCTTCAAGAACTATTAAAGGCCATTTTTCTATTGAATAAAATCAATTTAATATGAGAAACAATACACATAAATACATTGTATTTGAATACTTTGTTACAGGTTATTTTGTAAAATACATCTCTGCAGTTTACAATGAAAATGTCAAACATTTTTAACAGGACATTTCTCCATTTGCTACAAAATATTTCACTAAAATGTCACAATATGTCAATTTCATTTTCCCATCTACAAAAAAAAATAAAAAAAAAAAAAATCACAAGCTATTCACAATACACATAAATACATGTTTGAATACTGTTACAGGTTCAAATATTTCTTGTTTTGTAAATACATCTGTACACTTTACAATGAAGATTTAAAACATTTTTAGCATAAAAACATTTCTCCATTTATAATATAAAATATTTCACTAAAATGTCAATGTCAATTTCATTTTCCAATCTACAATAAAAATTCACAAGCTATTCACAATACAACTTAAGACTTTTAAATTTTTAACTTCCACACAATAGCCTTGAATTTACATAACATTAACAGTTTTAAAGGAGTAATTAAATTATGTATAGCATATAGCTGAGATGTAAACCTAATGTTTTGTAGGTGAGTGACTATGCATATCTGGCTCTTACATACAAATGGTCATCAACCACATAAAGGTCAAGTGCCTGTTGGTCAAGTTCCTCTGCTGGCATCACACAAAACCAATCCTTATCATTTGAAACACGAAATGCATGGAAATTAGAGTCAAACGATTGTGGGAGCAACAGTTTCCCACACAGTATCCACAATGTATCTACACTGAAAACGTACTTAACCTGAAAGAATAAAGGAACTTCCTCTGTATGCACAACATCAATAACAAACACATCTTTGGTGCTGTACTTTACATTATTTACACGTTGAAGTGTTTTACCTGCAAAATCTATGGCTTGACAACTTTTGTGACTATTAGGTGTATTTTGAAGCTCTCTGGGTAAAGATGTAACTTGAGTGCGAATGCTTGTTCCAGTCACTTTTTCATAATCACTTAACATGCTTTCTGATGAAAACTCCCAACACTGTTTGAATTGGTGTCTTTTGCTTAAGGAAGCAGCAATATTCATGAATGTCTGTGAGGAACAATTTGGACATGCATAGGGTCGTGGCATCCTCTCAGTCTAAGATAAAATAATCCTGACGACAGCAGTTGGCAATGGTTTGTCACCAGGTGCAGTTAGCTTCAACACATGCCTTTGGAGAAAGAGATGTGTGTTCCTGTTGTATGAGGGACGAAAGGTTGAATACAAAATACGTGCAAAAAGCAGAGAGAACACCGTTCTCCATCCCAACTGCTCAGCAAAGATCCCTTCATTTTCACAGTGCTGAAAATTCTCTTCTGGCTGAAGACCTGTTTCCAGTTAGACGCTCCCAAAATCTGTACAGTGGGATATGGTGTGGCTGGTTCTTCCTAAACAGAATGGAAAAAACAATATTACAAACATCAAAAGGAAATCTGGATTAAATTCATGTTCCCAATGACTAGTTACAACTGTCTATCTAAACTTAAGCCAGAATAGTTTTTATATCATCTTACTTTCAGGGATGCACCGAATAAATTCAGGGCCAAAACTTCTAGATGCTCTTGGCCGAAAACTACTTTAAAAAAAATAATTATTAATTTCTTATTTAAAAAATGTGAATGTTTTACTCTCGAATTAGTGATTTAAAATCCTGCCCCCCAGGCAGCTTATAGCCTGTATAAAGACGTACAATATTCAATTTGTATTTTCAATACAAGCTGTCTAAACGGAAAACATGCATACCACAAAGACTCTCTGCAACAGCTTCTCTTCTGGCATCCTTGTAATGTGCTTCTGTAACGGATTTCCCCTTAGCCAAACTCAAAACATTGGACACAATTTTGCTTAATTTTAATTAATGTTATTTCTTTTCTCACCATAGTATAAAGCAACAGTTCACACACCATGCTCTAATGGGAACTTTAAACTATTTTTCAGCACTGAACTAGTGAATATTGCCATAATAGAATTAAAAAAAAAAAATTAAACTGTAGCAAGAACCAACTGGTGCTGAAACAGCAGGTTTCATGACCTTTTAAGCATGTCTATAAATTGTATATTGCATTAATGTCTAAAAAATAAATATTAAACAGTTGACTTACATATCCATTTCCCTCTGCATCTCTCAGGTAAGGGTATTTGGAGATAAGAGCCTTGACTGCACAAACATAGTCACTGTTTGAAGGATATCTATCAGAAGATAGAAAAGTGCGCAAATTTACTACAAATGTTTACCAGGGTTTGGAATTTAAAAAACAAAATAGTGTTTATTAAACTTACAGTGTGTGCTGAGCCATAGTCTCGTGCAGCACTCGTACAATTTTATGCCGGTAAGTGCTGATCTTATGACATGGTTCTTTGTTATCCAATTTTAACTGAACATCCTTTGGGAATTTGGTAGTGAGAAGACGAGGAATGGGGCTGAAATTCTTTGCTCTTGGCTGTTTAGACAGAGGAATGACGCAGAATAGAGATGAAACAGTATGAAATGTTCATATCACGACTATAGTGACCAAAATGATCTCTGAATTTTAACAGCATTAGCTACGTTTACATGGACACAATCAGAATGAAATCAATACAATTGATGAATCCGAACAAGGTGTTTACATGAATGATAAATAAAGTAATCGGGTTGATGTGCGCGTTTATGTGTCACAAGTTTCAAATCAGATTTGATGTTTTGACATGGGCACACTGCACAAATATACAGAGTTTCCGGCTGTTCACGCATAAATATTCTCCTCTATTGGTTATTTCTTTGTTTTAAACAGCAGACATAATATTAATTTGTCTCTGGTCATAATTTAGAGCAGATTAACCGTTTTGCCGTGCTGCTTATTGATCACGCAGGAAAAATGCCCCTCACCACGGCCAAAACCAGACATCTTTGGATGAGAATCCAAAACAAGGACTGGTGGGACGTTGTCCTGCTTCACTTCACAGAGACGCGAGTGAAATTAGGATTTTAGAATGACGGGAAACTTATTAATATGACACTTTATTCAACAGGAAGAACAGCTCGTTCCACGCGTCATACGTCATTACGCTATTTAACGTCATTGCACAGTCCTTTCAGTTTTTCAATCCGATCAAGTGTTTACATGTTCTCTCGATCGGATTACAAAAGGGATAAACCACACCATTTCAATCCGATCTAAATTTCATCTGGATCAAGCTAAATCAGATCGATTAAGGTGTTTACATGAAGGTTTTTTAGTCCGATTG
This sequence comes from Carassius auratus, assembly GCF_003368295.1. Lineage (NCBI taxonomy): Eukaryota > Metazoa > Chordata > Actinopteri > Cypriniformes > Cyprinidae > Carassius > Carassius auratus. Next base: position 7,136 of record NW_020525140.1, on the reverse strand, counting down.
AGCCATCAATTCAATTACAAGTGTCCAAATAAACGCAGCTATTGATAAAATGTTCTGGAATGTTAAAAAATTACTCACATATACTGAAATCACTTCACAGAATTGTATGTTGAAACCAACAAAAATTAGCAGCATTATGCACTTTTTGTAACATAAAATGATGGCCAGATTTTAAATAAACAAATTAATTAACCGACTTAATTCATTTGGACTTATTTTACGATCTCTTTATTGAAGTTTTGAAGCATCAGAGTTTTGGGTTAATAGACTTCTATTAGTATAGAATACTATAGTAGTATAGTTACTTCTGTGAAATCTTTCAGACTTTGAAGTGCAGTTTTACTGTGCTTTATCAAGACTGACATCAATGTCATTCTGGCAAAAAAATTAATACAAAATTTAAGGACTTAAGGAAAATCAGTCAATCAGAAGAAAATACAAGGGAACATAAATAACACAATACTAATACTTGCCTCAAAGCTGAAGGTGTAGTCAGACTTTCAGACAGTTCTTCACTCTGGTTCTCTTCAAGTTGTTGGATAAGTTTGATAAATTTAACTTGCTTCTTAAAAGACTTCTCAAAAAGTTGTGCTATCATGTGATCCGTGAGACCAGCACTGACAGTTTCCCCATCAACTTCAAAATCTAAGAGTCAAAGAGACATTTGCTAAGTTTCAAAAAACTTACAATGAATGAAATGTATATGACTTATAGATAGGGCAGAATCAGGTAAGGTTAATCACACTATTTTAAACACAGGGAAAGAGTGATGGGCAGAACACAAAGAACACATTCACAAGTTTGTCTGGACTTTTGCAAGATATATACTTTTTGAACATGCACAAGACGGACGTTATTTGTATATCGGAGTTGGGTTTGGGCTGAAAACATGAAATGCACAGAGTTTAATAGGTATGAAACCGTATGTGTAACGAATGTCAAACGTTAAATTAATGCCTGCTTCAGATTACACGATAACATTTAACAGATCAGTTTGACGCAGGGTGTCGTGGGGATTCATAAACCACAACGGGCGTCGGGACGCAAGATTCAATAGTTTCATCTCGTATAGTGTGTCATAACTGCCCACTGCTCCGGGTGTGTGTTCACAGTGTGTGGGTGTGTTCACTGCTCTGTGTGTGTGCGCGCACTTCGGATGGGTTAAATGCAGAGCACGAATTCTGAGCATGGGTCACCATACTTGGCTGAATGTCACGTCACTTTCATAATTGGCGACAAACAATGTCGCGTTTGCGATGCTTCACGACATCACGACTAGCATGTTTAATTTTTAACGGTCATCCACGACGGTTCTGTCAAGAGTGAGTGTGTACGTGAGCGAGCAACAGTGAGTGAGTGTGTGTGTGTGTGTGTGTGTGTGTGCGCGCGCGCGAGTGAGTGAGCGACAGTGTGTGTGGGCGAGACACCGTGACTATCATAACTGACACAAAAATCTTACTGCATAACTTAATTTACCAGAATTGCAGCACACAAACTGAATCACTTTATACTATAAGCGGAACGGTTAATAGCACTGGATTCGTACATGAGCTAAATAAACTTGCTAATGCCATGCTTAAATAGCTGTAACATTTTATACATTTTGATTTGATTAAATATAAAACTCACCTTTGAATTTTCTGTTTTCTTCCTCTGAGAATTCGAGTCCGGCCTCTGTTTAATTTTAATAGGAGTTCTTCAGACGACATCGACGACAAAGCCTTGGTCGTCTGCTTCCCGCTCTCCGTTCTGTTTGAAAATTCTTTGGCCAAATCAATGTGGGTGTTGCTATGCCTAATGACATATTGTGTATTGTAATTTAAGTAATTTAACTGCTTTAAAAATGCCAAAAAGTTGTACACAAATGGATAACAGCATTGCATGCTGTCGTATTCGCTAAATTTACGTTTTCTAATTTCGCTTTGAGTAGTTGAAACATTTAAATTGTTTGTCACATGTACTAATTATATAAACATCTATAACTATAAACACAAATAATCAAAACTCACCTTTACATTTCATCTGCAAACTATTTAATCATTTAAATCCACTTTCTTAATATTTTTGAGCTTTTAAGTCGAAAAAGACAGAAGCAAAATGCCTGGACGTGTGTTTCAGAAGTGCTTCTTCCCGCTCTCAGTAATGACAGAGAAAATTCTGTAACGGCTGCAGCAGCGCTGCCGAATTCGACCAATCAGTGTCTTGTTGCTATGCAAATTATTTAACACAGCAACCAATCGTGCATGAAACAGGTAATTTGGTCGGATTGCAAAGGAAAGCAAACGACAAATTACGTGGATACCAATGATAAAATGTATTTTATCATGATTGTCTATTAAAAATATTTATTAAAAAAACTGCATGTATTTTGTTTTATAAATATCACAAAACCTGTTTCCTAGTGGTTTTCACATGTTTTTAGCACTATTATCAGAACTGTTATGATAATGTACATTTAAGACAGTTGTATAAACTCATTTAAATATTTTAATCAGTAAATTATTCATATCTTTACTATTTAATCATTTTCGTTCACAGAGATTGTATGCTATTTGCAAATGTAATAATAAGGGAGCTGTCTACAAGGTTGACAGGTATTCAATGTACACCTTATTGTGAGACAATTTTGTACCTTCATTTCAGTTGTACCTAAAAGGTACCAAACAGTATCATCAGAGGTCTTTCCTGTACCATTTAGGGTACATTATTAAAAAGGTACAAAACCGTTCTTCGAGGAACATTATTTGTACCACCCATGTACCTTTTTTTCTGAGAGTGCATGATCGGCATTTAACGACTTATGATATATTTAATTGTCCAGTGTTTTCAGTCACTGCTGACAGACAGATGCTCCTGCTGGGGGTCCAGAAATAAAGTCCCTCCCAGAGGAACAGATGATGGATGATGTTATCAGTGCAAATAGAGAGAGAGAGCAGTTCAAATCACTAAATCATTAAGACAAGTCTAATGGTTTTTATCTGACTACGACAGACATGCACAGTGTTGTTTTGATGCTTTTCATTCATAAAAATACACGCAGTTTCCTTCAGTGAGAAACGTTTTGTATCTTCTGTGAACAGTTGGCTGTAATTACTAGACAGTTACCTGCTAATTTAGTTAATTACTACAGCAGATGACTTTGTGCTTTCAATGCAATTATATTTTTCACAATACAGGGCGTATAGATATAGATAGGAATGCATATATGGATATGGATAATAAAGATATCCGGAAACTTTGGGTTTATCCTGTTTTCTTCAGTAGACAATTTCATTGTAGACCGAACTTTCATCCTGGATATTTTGACTTGAGCACGATATTCCTTATTACTGTGTGTGTGTGTGTGTGTTGTGTGTGTGTGTGTGTGTGTTCTATATATAAACGCATCCTTCCATTACAGATTTTAAGGCTGTCACTTCACTAGCTTTAATAACAATAACTGCTTTTTTTTAAGGAAAGCAAATTATTGTTTGTGTATGGGTGGGGAATAATAAGAGATCCATTACATTCTGTAAATTATTTTAATAGCTATAATCTGTTCCTCAAATGATTAGAAAATAAATTCAGATATGACTAACTTTTCATGATACTGGAACACGAAAGCAAATAATATATAATTGAATTCAGATTAATTTTATAATGTCGAGAACGTAGAAATTGAAGGTCTATAGCAAGCAAAAATTTTGCATCTTTAAAGGCAATTTTACTAAGCGGTTTCTAAAACTATATATTTTTTAAATAACATAAATGTACAAATTATATAAAATATTCAGCTAAATACATTTTCTTTAAACACCCAAAAAGATGCATGATGTCAGAGAAGCGCTGAATGTTTATTTATGTTTAATTCTACACATTAATAAATAAAGAGAGATGGCAGCGGTTTTATGACGTGTTTTATGATCTCGCTCGTGCATCGTTCGAATATTTTACCGGCATGCACCTGAAATAACGTGCGCGTTCACAAGAGGCGCGTCTTCTGCATCCTCTTCCCTGGATTGGAGAGAGAGGCACTACATGGCACTACATCTTTAAATTTAAACCGGAATGGAGTCATTCGAAAACACCGTGATGAGGCAGTGAGGGTCATTGACCTTTCCGCTAATGAATCACGACTAATGGACGCCACAGAAAAAACACCATGCATGGGAAAAAAATTATCATTAATGATCATAAACATAATATCAGCATCTGTAATGCATTCTAGGAATTCTTTCACACGCATATAGACTTTTTAATGTGAGTAAATACATATGCGATTGGAAAGTGTGTGGAAGAAAAAACTATTAGGGTGCTTTATTTTATAATCGATCAGTTTTTCTATGATAAACGGCGCGCTATTTTTGGCCCAGTGATGTAAAGTCGTGCATATGGATGAAGTATCGCCTCGATGAAGTTAATTGTGTTTTCGTTCAACTGGAGAATAGATTTCCTCTGTTTATTATAAGCATAAGGACGGATTTGCGTCAGCGCGCGACTTGCGAGTTGAGATAAAGTTGTACAAATATTGAAAAAGGGAAGTGCTACAGTCATTATAAAGTTCCAACTCTCCGAGTTGGAGGAAATAAGGGTCATCGGCTGTATCCTAAAATACTAAAGCATCTTCTATTTTTGGCCTAAATCAGGCAGGAATATCCGCTCATTTAGCCTGAATCAGAGCTCATCAACAACAGGATGAGCTGCATCGAGAGACTCCTGCTTCCTAACCCCAGAGCAGAACCTCCGAATAAAGCCTAGTGATTGTGGATCGCTTTCTTATCAGAGTTTGTTGTTTGCATATTTTCGAAAATTAGAAAACCGGTCAGAAGCGCAGCGAATGCATGCAAAAAAAATGTATAATTAAAAATGCATCATTTATATCACATCATCTTCTAAAAGTATCATCTTAAATTATTATTTTCCAAGCTGTGCACCATTAAAAAACTATTAAATGTTGTTCATTCTTTCTAGTTCTATATAATGCATCCTATAAATTCGCTAAAATTAAATATTAATAATATGTTTATTCGTCTATGCTATTAATGCATTGGCTTATAATGAACAACTTGTGGAATATCTAAATAAATTGGTTTCTATTTATTTTTTCTTATATCTGATTAAAATTACAATTTGATTCACTCAGAATGAACACGCTTGAAAACAAACTCTGAAAATGTTTAAGGTCGTATCATATGAATCATCGCCGTTTAATAAACGTGGGGATTTTTAAGAGTCATCCTGGAAGTGCTCGTCGTGTTTGGGGCGTGTTGGACCGTTCTGTCCACTTCCATTGGCTCGCAAAGAGCCAATCAATAACGGAAGTCCTGCTTAGAGCTTTTTGGACTCCTGTCTGGAGTTTCATACTTGAGGAGAAACGCGAGAGAGGGCAGTTTGTACTCATTACATGTAGTTTTTATGCGATTCTGTGTCGAGAAGTTTGGGCTTGCCTGCCGGGATGTACACGGCGGGACTCAATCCGTTTTACGCATCGAACTTTAGCCTTTGGACCGCGTACTGCTCGAGCGGTTTGGGGTGGACAGCATGAAGAAACCCTCGTTCTGCATCGCTGATATTCTGCACGTTGGAGATGCTGAGAACATCCCGGTTCGTCTTCGCTTATGGCTCACATCGGTGCCCGGGGATCCCGTTACGCCCGTCCCGGTCACTCCAAGCGCGTCCGCGTATCACATGCACGGAATACACTTTACATCCAGAGCCGCGATGCACGCGCAATCCGCGCCTCCGCTCTCCAGCAAAGACCTCAAGTTCGGGATCGATCGGATATTATCCACAGACTTCGAGCCGAGGGGAAAGAATCGCTATCACTGAGAGGTAAGACGTATTTTGGTGAATCACACACACACAGGGGTTTCTAGTAAGCACTTATGGAAAGGAGGACATTAAACAATTGGACGCGTCCAGCCCCATGCGCGCACGGCCTGTTCATAAAATCCAATACGAGTTGAATTGGCGCTTTAGCTGAATTGTTCGGTGTTTGTCGTTCTGTAACAGATCTCACATTGATTGTTAGTCCGAATCGGCAGTCAGCAGTCCATGTGTCTGCCAGCCCTTACTTCGCGTCCATGAGCGAAACCTCCTCCATGATGGGTTCAATAAGCAATGCCGCGAGGCAATCAGGGCAACATCAGTTTCAAGACACCTTCCCAGGTAGTGTAGACACCCCAGTCGAGCCCTAAAGAGCAGGAGACGCTCCTTTCCTTTTGCATGCGTGTGCAGTGCCTACTTTGCACATGCTTTTGAATAACATGCACTCCGGCCAAACTGCATTGCATCGGTTGTGTTCTAATGGCGTGCGTGTGTGTGTGTGTTGTTTGACCCAAACAGGGCCGTATGCGGTGCTTTCAAAAGACACAATGCCACAGACTTACAAGAGGAAAAGGTCGTGGTCCAGAGCCGTGTTCTCCAACCTCCAGCGGAAAGGCCTCGAGAAGCGCTTTGAAATCCAGAAGTACGTCACGAAACCGGACAGAAAACAGCTGGCTGCGATGCTGGGCCTCACCGACGCACAGGTGAGCGACTGATTATCAATGCAAACCAATGCATACAAAAAAATAAAGGTGTTATTTATTGAAATAACGTTTTGGAATGAAACCCATGCTTTAGAGTGCGAAGAGGCATCTGGAGCTTTAGCAGCTGGAGGCTCGTGCATTTGCGACACCCACATTTCTAGAGAAATGAAAGTCAATTATTAGCAAATGCAGGAGGGGTGCAGTTGTTTCGTTTCAAATCATCCAAATTTAGGGCATTGGGCAAGAGTTTCTGTCTTATTTAAAACCGGAAGTAAAACGACAGATAGCGAATGCGATTATAGAGTTTCAAAACTTTCCAATTGAGTGTGGAAAGCCGTCTTGGTCATTTCAATTAATTGACAAACTTTTCGATTCAGTTTGTGCATGCATTTCTATATTGCATAGGTAAAGTGCACTAAATGCACATTCATCTTGACATCTCAAAACGGTGCATTACAATACAAAAATGCACAAACAAAAACACATTTTAATTTAAAAACATATACTCTAGCATTGGAAAGAAAAAAAATCTAAACGAAGTTCCTCCTGTTTTAGGTCAAAGTTTGTTTCCAGAACCGGCGGATGAAGTGGAGGCATTCCAAAGAAGCGCAGACGCAGAAGGACAAA
>NW_020525139.1:0-71342 GCF_003368295.1 Carassius auratus | reverse complement strand
CCAGAGAGGTCCGGAAAGTATCAAAAACAGGATGCCAAAGGAGACGAAAAGACAGATGAAAAAATGTAATAAAGTTTTCTGCTGTCGTCATACACAGCTTGTAGTTTTGCATCAGATCTTAAGTCTGCATAGAGCTTCTCAGGACACTAGGAATGACTAAATATAGAATGATTGTCATGAAGTTACTGATGTAGTCAGACATAAGTGCTCCAGACATAATCCATCTCGGTAGATGTGTGAAATAGTACTACTGTTTTATATGCATGCGAGTGTGTTTATGTGCATGTTTATTCTCTTTGCATGTGCTGGGCTCCTCTCTACTAGCTCTTGTCTGACAGACTCCCATAAAAAGCCTATTAGCTGCAGCTGAGACTTTCAGAGAGGAGGCTTCCGTCAGACAGACGGATCAATAGAGTGAGAGAGGAAGAGAGCGGGAAGAGATGGATGGAATATGCTAAAAGTACTGATCCAGTGAATGTGGACCATTTAATAATGATTCAAACTGCTGCGTTCAGTGATGATTAGACTGGCACGATCAACATAATCCTCACCGTTTGGTTTAAAGACTTAATTTAGTCCAGGTGTTAAAAAAGTACACCAGGGATCTACTACAAGGGTTACACTGACCTCTAGAAGGTCTGTTAATTATCACTTGATTTGAAACTACCCAATTTATTGGTAAAAACTGAAATTATGCATACAATATTAAGCTAAATCTGAAGTTCAGAAGCTAAAGTGCAGCTAAATGTTTCATTTTTCCTTCAACATTATTAATAAATATATAATGAAAAATGAAATGAAACTCGAGTTTTTTGATTCTGTCATATACATATATTAATATGATACAATACACATTTTACTATAAGCCAGACTTAAATTCAACACTTAATTTCATACAAGACATAAAAAGGGACCTGATGTACACTATTTAGCACCTAGATTACATGAAGTCTGAGTACATGCAAGTTTATTTGTACCGTCTGAATCTGCCACCTCATGTCCTGTCACACATCTGAAAGCACTTAGAGCACACATCCCCATCTTTTCCTGTCACTCCCTTTCCCCCCTCCTCCAGATGATTGTGGGACCTCTATCGCCAAGCCGAGCTCTATCCCTATCTTTTTCCTCCTCTTCCTCTCGTCTTTTCCAGATCACCTCCGGCTGCGCAGCTTTCGCGCCCTCTGCACTCGTCCCTTTAAGTCTATCCTCCTCTCTATCCTTCCTCTCCTGAAATCCCTCCCTCAGCCTCCACACCGTGTATCCCACAGTGTTCCTCCTCTCCTCCTCCAGCTTCTGCCTCTCCAGCTCTCTCTCTCCCCTCTCCAACACACTCGCTCTCTTCTTCCAGATAATCTCTCGCTCCCCCGCGCCCTCCCACGTCTTCTTTCCCGTTCTCCAGGCTGTCCTGCTACTCCTATTTACCTTTAAAATGAAAATACAAAAAATAACACCTGAGAGCCTCGTTGCGATCTTCAAATTAGCGCATTAATTCACTGAATCAACAAACTCAGGAAAAAATTATTTGATTATACACAGATAATTAACCCTGATAAACAACAGTTTGTAGAAATGTGATTTAGAAAAGGACAAATGACTCAGAAAGCCCTGAAACAGTCAGAAGATACTGTATAGAAGATAACATGGGTTTGAGCACCATTTAGAGAATCACTGATTGGTTGGTGTGATCCGTGAAGAAGTTGAAGTGTGACAATCCAGCCGCAAGGGAACTATGATGTTCCTAAAACAACCACGTTTCAGCACTGTCAGGGTGACGGTAATAAGACCCGACTGGCCAAATCTGAAGTCCCGCCTCCAGAGATCTGCTCATTAGACGCTAACTGGAAAATCAATCAGATGCTCATTAGCCTAAATGACACCTTAAAATCAGGCAAACAAGTCTTGGATTGAGCGGATCTTTATTAGATCTGTTTCCTGAGTGAAAACAACCTACCACCTAAATGTCACTTAGCAAAGTCAAACACGAATTTTACTGCACCAATGCACATCCTAGGGGAAGCACTTTAAAACCCTCTGAATAGGGAGGCAACAGTCTTGTAACCTCTAACAGTTCTGACGCTAACAGACCAGGGTAACTCTAAACCTCACAAATGATTGGAATATATAGACCATTAACAGTTTCTACTGGTATTATGAATGCCATTTATAGCCAAGTCCAGCTGACTTCGACCAAATCCACTCTTGTTCTATGTACAATGGTTTTCACTGTATATATGTATATTTTACATCAGCAAACACAAAACACCTTGAGCTTCTATTGTTGTGGTTTCCTTTGTCAATTCAGGTGTTTCTGATTGTTTTTTTTTCACTCTTTAGCACCAGTGTGTGACCACAAAGAAGCCTCAGGGCTTCAAAAAGACATAGTGTCTTGCCTCAGACGTGCATGAATTAATGTGAGACATCCCAAGTTGTTCCAACAGATCAACAGGCAGTCAAAGACAATGATGTGGCTCGATTATCTCGGTTTTGACTGCGACAAGACCCGAGAGTGTGCACTCCTTTGCATCTACAAAGTGTCACGTTAGTGGTGCTATTGGGCCATTCTTATGGAGAGATTCCTCACAGAGGACCTGTAAAGAGAACCACTCAGACCTGGTTGACAAAGTGCAATAAGTTATGAGATAAAGTTTGTAAACCGTATCACGATGACATGGCACCAGTAGTTTAGTGCTGCAGAGCTCACTGTATTCAGTATAGTCCAAACGGCTTTGCTCATTTTATATCTTGTGCACTACACAGAAGTGTCCCAGACTTGGCTGTATTAACGAGTTGCTCATCGTGTCATGGACTTTATCGACATCAACACAACATGGCACAGGAACAGCACAGTATTTAGGAGAACTTGTACAGAGAAGTAGAAATCCAACTATATATATATATATATATATTAAAAAAGAACATTTAAATAATATCATAACCACACTATTGGTAACCTAGCTTGGGTGTAGCACCTGTCAGTTAGGAATATGGCAAAATCCCTGTTTTGATAATGATGGGTTGCTTCAGAAACACATGAGTGAACGAGATGCCAGCCCAACAGTGGCTACACTGTATCTAAATTCTGAGAGGTTTCCTGTTCATCATAAAGTGAAACCAAAGGCAAGTTAACCAGAGAGACTACAGTCAAGCACAGGTGTGGTTAATAGGCTAGACTGTATATTTATAATTAATGTAAGCCGAAACAGCTAATCTCACTAATCTCCTAAAGGTAAATCAAATGTTGAATTAGTGCAGTTGAGCTCCAGCACAGATGGAAAAACCTGAGTTTAACTACACCATTTGAATATAAAACATCATAAATCAATGATTTTGACGTCAGCGAAAAAATAAGTCCAATGTTGGATATGGCAACTCTTATTTAGAGATTGGCTAAATGAACTAAAGATTCAGAGCGAGCACCTTGAACTCTTGTAAGGTTTGAAGGCACGACTCTTTCCGAATTCGACATTGAACACTGAGTCCAGTTAAAAGCATAGCTTGGGACACTGCAACACGCTAGCGCTGAAGTTGTAAAAGACAGACATTGAGAACTTAACATGCCAATGAAACTGTTGCTATGGTAACAGACTAGGGAAAAAACGTGCGAGACAAGAGTCGTGACACAACCCAAGCAATGGCCAACAAGTTTTGCCCAACACAAAACCTGTCGGCTCTCTCCCTGTCCAACCACGAGAGCTCAGAGCCAGCTTGAATCAATGTTCTGCAGTGAGCACTGGCACAGGACAGGAAAGTTCAACCGCTGCCGCCACAAACACCACAGCGGTGATCAGTGTTGACATCCAAACTCAAAAAGAACCAGACACACATCTGAACACATGCACAGAGCGCAGTCGTGGCACTGGTCCAAATGAGAAAATCAAATATTGCTCGAGTACACACACACACACACACACACACACTCTTAAGACAGACTCATGCACACTTCCGCCTAAAGACAGCAAAACTAGCAAAAGCTAAAAAGTCCTGATATCTATTAAATATCTACTGATATCTATGAAAGCACCTGTTTATACACAAAAAAACACAGACATCTAGGTTTTGCATAAAAATCCTGATTTTTGTCTGCATAACTCTTAAGTAACACCAAAAAATCACTATGTAAATTAAAAATAGAAGAGTTCATAAGATATAATCCAAAAAAGTAAACAAAACAATTTAAAGAGCTTTTTTTGGTGGTCCTCACGGTGTAGTTGCTGCAGAAAGTTATTTCATCCACTAAGTCCTTGGATTAAAAAGAGAACGAGAGAGCCACGTTTTAGTTAAAAACGAACGACCTCCATGTTCACATCATAATCACATTAATATTTAAACAGTGCTAGGCAATTTTCCTCCTTCTCCCTCACATGCTTTCTGGCTCAGCCCCCTCCCTGAAAGACAAAAACACGCTCTTTTGTTTTATCCTTTTCTTCTGTTTTCTTCAAAATCACAAAGTCACGCCGGCTCCCTCGTTCAGCGTCAGTCTTGTCCAGCCTCACTTCTTTGGAATGGCGTGATGAACTGCACAGCGGTCTTCTTTTGTCCTCTCCTTCCCCCACAGTCTCTCATCCGCTCCTCTCTCCACCTCCGTCTGTGTGTGAGGAGCGATGTAGCCAACTGTCCTCTATTCTCCTCTCCTCCCTGTCTGGTCTCTCTCTCTCTCTCTCTCTCTCTCTCACTGATGCTAGTGCTGATTCCCCCTGCACTCCTGCCCCCTCCTTCCCTTTCGCTCTCACTCTCTCTTCGCAGTGTCAGTCATTTATGCATTTATGAGAGTGAGCATGCATGCACAAGCAGCCGAACACCTCTCTCTCAAATGCACAAAATTATGATGAGAGAGAGTAAACGCATCAATGGATGGAGAGAAAAAGCGAATGAGGAGCATGAAGTCTGCCCCCAATGCTCCTCCCATGGTAACTCAAGAGCAGGTAAGTTGCAGGGGCTAGTCATTTCTGTCTTGATATTCCATAATCCTGCACATAATTACAATTTTTTTTCATAAATATGACACTTAAAAGATACAGATCACCTTGAAATGAAAATTCTGTCATGTATGATGTACTTTCTTCTATGGAACATAGAATAAGATATTCTGAAAAACTGAAGTTTTTGTCCATACAATGAAAGTCCATGCTGACTACATTGGACCCCATTGACTTTCATTGTATAAAAAAAAAAACGAATTTATTTGGAATGACATGAGGGTGAGGAAATGATGTCAGAGTTTTCATTTTTGTCTTAACCATCCTCAACCACATCAACAAGCCAATGGCGAGCAAAAACAAAAAGCAGGTAATTTGACGCCATCCTCAAGGTTATCTATGCGCTTACAAATCCAGACCAACCACGCAATAAGCATCTAATTGAGAGTGTCAGAGTAACTAGAGGGTTTTGTGAGTCATTCAGTCGAGTGACCTGAATTCAGGGTTATTAGGAAGAGTCAACTGAACTACAAATCCCAGAGTGCACTCTGTCCGTGCTCTTGCTTTTCTAAGGACACTGCGTATGCTGCAAAGGTGCACTGATTCTTTTTTGCGCTGCTTCTTCCCTGTCACATCTCAGTGCTGAAATGTCCATCAGAAACGTCTGGAGGGAGGGAATATTCTGGCTAAAACACGGTTGCATCATGGTCCTTGGCTCCAGGGCATGGGCATGTCTGGTGAGCACACACACTTGGAGCAGACAGGCGGAGGGGGAGGGAGAGAGAAAGAGAGAAGATGCAAAACACACATATAGCAAAGAAATACAGCTCGACAATCACAAGAAATTCATTAATGCAGACAAACATTTACAACAGGGTAAACAAACACATGATCAATGCAAAAAGACAACTGATTCAATAAGATACTTTTAATTTTAAGCTTACAGACAAACAAACACAGCAGGGCTCAATAATAAGGATGGTGAGAGTATTTTGGGCACACTGATACTCATCGTTTCAACCCAATACTTATTCGATTTTTTGGTGATGATGATGATTTAAGCATTAGAAATTGTTCTTGCAAATTGAGCTGATGTAAATAAATATGTCACCAAGATAAGGTTATTTATTTCTTTAACACATGGATGAGGCTTTGCCAAAATGAAAGAATTATTGGTGAAAGTTAGGGGTGTAGAATATATTGGTACCAGATTGGTTATCACTAGGGCTGCACGATGTGTCGTTTAAGCATCGATATTGCGATTTATGAATCCATGATAGTCACATCGCAGGATGTGCGATGTAGGCAGTCGTAGTTGATCCGTTATTCATTAACTCTACAGGCTAGCTGCTCCCCGGCCCTTGACGAATGTGATTCGCGGATTATGTTTAAATAATTTAAAATTATAATGTATGTGTGCTCACCCCATTTTGTATGTAAGAAAAAAAAAATTTTGATTTCATATAGCAATATCTATCGCAAAAAAATAAAATATCGCAATGTCATTTTTTGCCAATATCATGCAGCCCTAGTTATCACCCAGTACTAAAGATTGGAATATTGGAAAAGTAAAAAAAAGAATAATTATTTAGATTACCTTTGCTGGCATTTAATAAGTCTTTAGAACTCAAATAAATTAATAACACATTGTAAAAAGAAATCGTTAGCAGATTTAAAATATAAGGACTTATTTTAGTGATTTATTTTAGTTTAAGACAACATACTACATTTTAATATCAGCCATTTATCAGTTAATAGCCATAACAAACTATTATGATTTATCCGTACTGGCCAGAATTTGTGAAATCCTGATGAAAGTGCTATAACATTAATTAAACGTTTAATAATTATTAAAAAAAATGTATATGCCATTATTCACCATCAAAAATATTTAAAAATTCGTTTTAATTTTGTTCAATTTAATAAAATAAAATAAAAATTGGGCTCAGAAAAAAAAAAATCTTATTGTTGAGCCCTGTGGGAACAGCCAAATTTTAAAGTGAAAAGCAAAACAAGAAATCACATTAAACACAATGTGCAATATCAATAATTTTACTTAATTTGCTTCCAAGAACAAATTCAAACAAAAATGAAAAGATCTATGCCAAGATGAACCCAAGAACCCCAGAGGAAATCACAGCAGGTAAGACAAGACAACAAATCCCAGGCTCCCCGCTTTCATTTTCAATTCTGGTGCCATGACCCAAGATCTCCAACACATTGAGATGAAATAAAAAGGTAAATCCACACCTCAAAAATAAGAAGTAAGAAAGGAAAGGAGAACACACACGTGGCAAAGTAAAGGTCCAGACACCCAACCCATCACCTGTTGCATGTCGGAAGTGTAACCCAAGGCATAGAGGCTAATGATTGTGATCAATGACAACGTGGAGGTGTTTCACCTATAGAACCACACACTAGAGCATCTCAGAACAGGAGGACAGGAAGTGAGCTAACACAGAGAGATGCAGAGCCAGGCATTATGGTAAATCTAATGACCTACATTTTCAACTCCCTGAAGAAACGTAATGTTGTGTATAAAGCACAGTGCGCGTGCATGTGTGGAATGCAGTAAAAGATATTCATAGACGGCACTAGATGTTCTCTTCTTACCCGGCTCACTCTGCTAAAACTTTTGTTGCCATGTAACTGCAAGGACCAGACTCGCATCGATTAAAAATAAGAATGGAGGACAAAATCAAAGCCTATTTTAATAATAAACTACATAATACACAGTGAAAGAGCAGAATATTCACTGTGAGGCTTGTGACACGACTGGTTAATCGAGGCACGCCCAACAAATTAACGTAATTTAGCCTAAATCGTTGATGAAAAAGCATTCATACCAATTATAAAGGGTGTAATTCCTGAAGGTTGAGTCTCTGTCTGAGTAATAGCATACAGCAGGTTTATAAGTTAACCTACTGGCTTCTACACTAACTCGGCCAAATGTGTCAGGTCAGGTTTTTCAGTAATGTATGACCAGCCTCTATGCCTCGGGACACATACGTGCAGGTGTGTTTGGAAACGCTTACCACATACTCCATTGGAAAACACTCTTTTGTGTGTCAGTTCTCCTAGAAAATGCATGTAAACGTATATTAGAATGTTCTCACACATACAAATTAAATTAAATAAAAAAATCACATGACACATCAGCAAAGACATCAATCACAGTAAGCCTTTGATTAGCCTGAGGGCGAAATCACCCAAAAGATTTATAAAAAAAAATAAAAAAAAAAAAAGGGGAGAGAGAGAGAATGTATTGACATAAAAAAATAATTTACCTCAGGAATGCATTCATTCATCTATGATTTATGTCATCTATGATGACTAAAGACTTACTAATTAGTCCGGTTTCCTCATAGCACCTCATCACAACTCCATCTGGCTACAACTGAGAGTTTGATTGTACATTCAAGATTAAAATACACCCCGCAAATAAGAAAAAGGCAAATTAAAGAATGTCTGCATCTATGTCTCTGGTCGTGCTCAGACAAGCCATGGAATGAAAGGAATGACCAGGCAGGATGGGAAACGGGTACATTATATGCTGTAGCTTGCCGATATCTCCAAAACACAAGCAGACTGAATGGGTGACAGCGTGCACATGTTCCAGCCTGCTGAGAGTTGATCAGAGCAGGTAACATTCTTCAAACAGTCATCCAGAATAGAAGTGTTCCTGCGGTCAGTAACCAATAGCAACTCCTCAGGAAAATTTTGTGCTACTTTGGTAACAATGTGTTCTTTGCTTATCAAAAAAAAAAAAGACACTAACTCTGCAGTGTGCACTGATCTCAAAAAGCATTGTGGGTGCACTTCGAACCCACATTCACACTTTTGTGAAGATGTGGGCAGAGGATGCAAGGTACACAGGCTCATAGAACTACAATAACTTTTGTAAATGTATGCAAAAAAAAAAAAAAAGGATTAAACTGGCACTTTATTTCCAATGTATTATATCTGCATTTACTGTACACAGGGCACAGAGACTGTTTGTTAGTGGCTATTTACAGTAGCAGCTTATTTTAGAAAAGAACCACCTACTCAGACTGACAAAAAATAAATTGGCTGATCACAGTTTGCTTTTTTAATTAAAGTTCAACCAAGTGTGTTGTGACAATTACATTAACACGGTGTTATTTTAATGAACAAAAAACAATAACAAAAACTGAGCAAAAACAAATGGTAATAAATATCAGTTTGTGACAAGCAACTTGTCCTGCCAGTCCCAGAGGTACATATAGTTCTGAATCAGCTGGAGGTGGACTGTTGATATTGGTGGAAGGGCTGCGTGTTTGCACTTCTCTTTCTGGGACTGGACAGAGGCCCAACACAGCCTGCTTTTTTTCTGCAAGGCCCATAATAACAGGGCTGACTGGAGGACTGAGCTGAACTATATAGCAGTGCAATGTTTCAGACATGCGGCCCATTTATGTCCCTGAAACCACATATCTCTGTGATAAACGATTAATAGAAGGCCTGAAGACGCAAGTAACAACTCTCTGTCAACTTGACACACAGCCATTTACATACATACAGAACCTTTGACCAAGATGTGACAGCATATTTTCAAGTGAAGCAGGAAAACAACATAAAACGCCCCAGAGAACTTTTACATGTGGTTTCATATTGGTCTTATGATACCTTTGATTCTTTCAGGCATGTACACTGTATAAAAGTCTACCTTTCACAATCACAGGTGTTCAGAGCACAGCAAAGACAGCAAACGTGACAGGAGATACTAAAATACTGCTCTGACCACAAACCAGGACTATGAACAAAACCAGAAAGCATGCAATAGTGCCCTGATTCTCGCACGAATACCAAGCTTAACACCATCATCTCACATCCACACTGTGGTCACGATGGCATGAATTGTGGGAATCTGTCGTTGGTTCTTCTGAGCGCACATTAGATTAGCGTTCACTCAGACTTCTAGACTACAAAAGTGTGAGCTTTCTATTTTAGGTTTCTTCCTCCTTCTCTCTTTTCCAAGTACTACCACAGTCTGTCCAGCTTAAACACACAGTGTTGCTCGCTTCCTCAAACATCAGTTTCCACTTTCTCTTCAATGCTGAAAGGTATATCCAAGTTCTACAACAACATATGCGTCTCTTTCAGGGAAGACCTTTCATTTACCTACATGAAAACATTTAGCGCATCATGAAGAGGTCTTCTTTGGCGCATCTTCCTAAGACAGTTGCGCAACTAGAAGCCTGTATTAGACAAGAATGGGACAACATTCCTATTCTCAGTCCCCAGACGTTTGCAGACTGTTATAAAAAGAAGAGGGGATGCCACAAAGCTGTAAAAATGGCCTTGTCCCAAGTTTTTTGAGATGTGTTGATGCCATGAAATTTAAAATAAACCTATTTTCCCTTAAAATTATACACTTTTATAGTTTAAACATTTGATGCGTCATCTATGTTGTATTCTGAATAAAATATTGAAATTTGAAACTTCCACATCATTGCATTCTGTTTTTATTCAAAATTTGTACATTGTCCCAACTTTTTTGGAATCGGGTTTGTAGATTTTAAAATCGAAAGAACTAAAATAACTCACTTTTTGGATTTAATCCACAAAATCTATTGGTTGAACTCTTCTATACACTACTGTCAGTATTAGGGCTATGCGATATGGACAAAAAAAAAAACCTATCACAATTTTTTTTTATAAATTTAGCGATTTCAATTTTAATCACGATTTTGACACACACAGACATGCTTTACAGTCATAAATGCATTGAGTATACATTTGAAACATATTTCCAAAAGAAAACCAATGAGAGCTTTATCAAAAAGTTGTAACATGTCTCTAGAACAGACAGAAGTCAAAATAATCACCAAGATGTCAAACAAAATGTCGAGACATATGGCAAAAAATTATAATAAAAAAATAAAATTAAACCGGTTCAGGGATTTATTTATTTTTTATTTTTTTGCCATGCATTGGTCATAGAGCTCACTGTAGCGGTGCCTCAAGTTTTATATGTTTTGCCCAATTTTGCCCAAATATTGCCCAAGGTTTACACATACTCCTTCTGCAGTGCGTATACAGTAAGTTATGTGTACGTGGTTCAGAAGCAGCAACGAGAGCACATTATTGTGAGGTGAAAGCACATTAAAATCATGCGCGAGCGCGAATCTATCCGCTCGCAGGCAGATTTTCTTTGCTCTGTTAACAAAACCAGATGCATGTGCTTAGATCATATTAAATCTTTTCACACATTTCTATTTATAACCTTTTCTGTTCTCATCTTTTTACTGCGTGCAGTGTGAACGTTCTGATCCGTTAACATGGGCCCCAAAAAATAAAAGGCTACGCATCACAGACAGTGTGTGAACCTGGAGTTTAATAATGAATAAAGCACTGTAAAAATACTCTGATGCAAGTAAAAGTCTTGCATTGAAAATGCTACTTAAGTAAATATATCAAGTATAAACATTACTTAATGTAAGTATAATCAGGGAAATTTGTTTAAAAGTAAACTGGGACTACAGTACTATTATTTTTTGTTATATCATTAGATTATTATTCATACGTTACTGCATAATCAGCAACTCACCAGGAAAATGAACAATCTCAGACACCTTGGTCCACGTATCACTTTTAATTTATTTTTTACGTCCCTGTACGCAAACAGGGACACATCATAGATTATTGCAAACCCGAAACAGCAATAATCAACCTGTCCTCTATTGTGCTTGGGAACTAATGGTCGGAGCTGCGTTCTCTTGAATCCTCTAAAGCGGTGGACTTCTACATTCTGATTGGTTGCTGCCCAACTGCTTCATAGCTCATTATCATAAAGTTGCCTTGATTTCAACTCTCCTCTACGCTCTCAATGGCCAAGTCGCGCAGCGCCGCTCCTCGCCGCTGCTCGACGATGGCTTACATTGAAAATGAATGACTTCCTGCCACTTTGACGCTCTCGATTCCAGCGGTGTGAACGCACAGTTAGGCATATGCCCAGTCTGCTCTGTTCTCACGCTCCACTTAGGCGCGCTGCATCCTGATTGGTTCAATTAACATACTTCGGGAGGCCGGGGCCACTGAAAATTGTGCAATAAAGCGATTTAGAAATCGCGCACACTCAAATCACGATTTTATTTCGATTTCGATTAGTCGCACAGCCCTTGTTAGTATGATTATTTAATGTCTCTTATGCTCTCTATGGTTGCACTACAGTAAAAACAGTTTTATAACAATTTAAAATAACTGTTTTCTACTTGTTCCTGTAATGGCAAAGCTGAATTTTCAGCAGCCAATACTGCAGTCTTCAGTGTCACATGGTCCTACAGAATTCATTGTAATGATTTGGAGCACAAGAAACATTTCTTCTTCTTCTTCTTCTTCTTATTATTATAAATGTTGAAAAGAGTTGTGCTGCTTAATATTTTGTCTGAAACCGTGATACATTTTGTTTTCAGCATTCTTTCTGACTTTCAAAGAAAACAGCATTTATTTGAAATGCCACTTTTGTGTCTTTGCTTAAGAAATATGTTCATTTCTAGACCTTATATTAATGTATGTAAAACGTTCTCACTGTTTTTTCTCCAACTCTTAACATTTCATTAGAATCGTTTAAATCCTGAGCGACCAGTATAACATCTTGTGTTTATACAGTCAAGAAAAACTTAAAAAGAATAAGTACTGACATATATTTTAATAATATGTGATATTACTGGTACATTTAGTAATTTTGCAGACGCTTTTATCTAAACTGACTGGGGAAACATAAAGCAATTCTTCTTAAAGAGGCAAACAGACACAGGAAGTGCTTGTAATACCAAGTTTTAGACATTGTTCAAATAAGTGCAAGCTAGAAAAAGAAGGAATAAATATATATATATATATATATATATATTTATATATATTTATTTTTTTATTTTTTTTACGATAAAGCCAAGTAGTTTCGAAAGAGATGAGTTTTTAGATGTCGCTTGAAAATTCAGCATTCCGGACAGGGGTGGGAAGATCATTCCACCAGCCAGGAATGGTGAACAAGAATGTTCTGGAAAGTGATTTTGAGCCTCTCTGTGATGGAACCACGAGGCATTGCTCACTAGTGGATCTCAGACATCTGGAGAGGATGTAGTAATAGTGAGTGGAAGTAGGTGGGTGCTGAGCCTGTGGCTGTTCTATATGCAAGCATCTATGTCTTGAACTTGATGCAAGCCGCAACCGGTAGCCAATGCAAGGAGATAAAGAGAGGTGCAACATGGGCTCTTTTGGGTTCGCTGAAGACCAGTCGAAACCTACATGCACAAATATTGTGGCACTACAATAGAACCTATGTGGGACTGACCTTAAACCAACCACATGCTAGAACTAGCAACAAAATACAGCCTGATTTCTCAAAGTAGGTCAAAGTCTCCAGCTTTTTAACTCATAATCAACCCTGGATATTTGTCAAAATCTCAACTAGGGAAAACATTTGCAAGCTCACATTTCCAAATGCCTAGGCATTAGGGACACAAGTGCAGGATTTGAGAAACAGCTTGTGTGTCTCTCGCAGTGGGTATGCCATGCGTGGGTTTACTCAGAGCAAGACTATTTGGACAAAAGGCAGTAGCATCCAAGGGGAAAAAATGTTCACAGGAACCGCAAACAGCTCACCAGGTTGGAGCAGGATGCCTGTGATCTCAGAGAAGGTCCTGTCGCTGGAAGAGGTCAGAGGTCATGTAACACTCCTCCAACAACAAAACTTTGGGACTGACTTTTAAAGTGACAGTTCATGTAAAAATGAACATTGTTATCAAATACTTGTCCTCATGTCATTTTGAGCCAGTATTATTTTCTTTCTTTCAGAATATATTTGAGAGCTCTGTCAGACTGGAAGATTATCAGTGAATAATGTCTCATAACGCAACTGTGGGGTTTTAGACGATTCATCACACAGCATTTTATGAACTTTTTTTTTTAGAACCTGTGAGTATAAATCACCATCCACAATACAGGGCTGGAATTACATAGAGGTGTGTAAATGATGACACATTTGCCATTTCAGGACATTTAGAGGCCTACCATGTAAGATGAGACAGTTGATCTTCACTTTCTGGAGTGACATTTCAGAGTTTGAGAAATAAAAAAAAATTCATCACTACCTCCACGACAATAACCAATAACAGACTGGATGTTAATGTGAGGAGACAAGATGTCCTGTTAGGAGACAGACAGACTGAGGTGCCAGACATGAGAGGAGACAGACAGACTAGAAACAACCATTTTTTATTTTTTTACTACTTGCTTATGGATCATAAAGAGCCAAATAAATCAGTTATAAACAAAGAATGTGGCTGCCTCTGTATTTTGCCAGTAGCTGGTTTCTGGGCGCACATTTTTATGCAAATGTAGGAATATTTGCATAAAATAAAAATACAAAATAGAAAATGGAATCAAACATGCTGGATGGAAAAAAAAAACAAGATGCAAATGAAGTTTTCAAAATGTATGAAAAAAAAGATTATACGCATACACAAAGTGGAGGAATTCTGTTCATTAACTATGATGATGATGATTAACTGATTAAATAAAGCGCATCAAAAAACACGAGGCTAGGAATGCACAATATATCAGTATCATATTATTTAATGACTAATTTTAAGCTTTGTGTGTGTGTGTATGTAAGTGCGTGCATGTGCCTGTTGAAGAAAATACAGAACATGGTCAGAATTGAACAGGAAATGCCCTCCCTACTTTTCTGGGTACAAGACAACCAATAAAGTGGTAAGAAAGAGAGGAAGAGAGAGAAACAAAAGACAATGCATACTGCAAGAGGTCTGTGCATAATAAAAGCATGACATTTAACTACACACCACATTTAGAGCAGAACTTTTTTATTATTATTATTATCATCATCATCACTGTATATAGTCCATGTGGCTTCAGTATCTGACCATGCTCCTCTACATGCAGCAGCTGAACTACTCGCTTTGTTGCAAACCTAACCAACATCCTGTTGACTCCAGGGTTGACCACTTCCACATCATTGCTGCTGTAGTTGTTTTAGCACTGGCCAAATTTCTCATCAAACAACTGCACGAAGATAGCTTCCTAAATAAACCTTCAGGGTGACAACACTGCAGTCTCATGACAGGAGACAGAGGGCAGGCTGCCTTCAGCAGTCACATACAGTGGTGAATACTGCTTCAGATATGCCACAGGCGAATCTGAAACCCATGGAAAAACCCATTTGACGTCCTGCTCAGGGTAAAGGACTAGATCTGGAAACGACTGCATATGTTGAAGCAGTCAACTTGACCAGGCAAACTATAAATCGCTGTTGCCCAGCAAAATTATCATCTGGGCTATCGAAAATACAAACTACTCAGCGGGACATTGTGATAGCACAGGAACATGATATCCTGTCGAGTGCTCCTAAGAGACTAGATGGGAAGTTTGGGACAGTAGCTCAAACTAAAGTGGCGTGTTTCTAAACTTGATATAAATTAGAGGAAGCCAGACAATGGAAAACATCAATAACATCACCAAAAACCAAAGACTCATTGGAATTTGGTCAATTGTTCATAAATCCATCTTTACATAAATCCGTCCTGCTTGCATTTCATCAATGCGATTCACTGGGCAAACATCATTCAATACGTAATCATTTACAACAAAAGCAAAATCTCGAAATACTTCCAACTGAAGTCCTCAAAATGAGATAAGCTGTTTGGAGGACACCTCAAAAGGGACAATATTACGGTCCACTCTGTTCTGACAGGTTCAGAAGACTTTCTGACGCCTCAAACAGATCGATACTCCTCAGAAACCGAAATGTCTGTTCTGGGCACCTGATTTTTCATCTGAGATTGAGCAGGTGTGTGTCACAGTGATATCAGGCTGTTTCAGAGAGTCGATTTTACAGTAAGAATTTCCACTTTCGGCCTGTTCGTCCTGCTTCTAATCAGGTGAAACTGTGAGCTATCTAGAGCTTCCTTCACCGGTTAGTGTCATCTGCAGGCAACCTAATAACATATCGGTAACACTTTAGAATAAGGTTCCATTAGTTAATGTTAGTTAACTACTTTCGTTAACATGAACTAAGCAAGAACAATCCTTCTACAGCATTTATAAGTCTTAGTTCATGTTAATTTCAACATTTACTAATGCATTATTTAAATCAAAAGTTGTGCTTGTTAACATTAGTTAATGCACTGTGAATTACCATGAACTAACAATTAATAACTGTATTTTCATTAACTAACATTAACGAAGATGAATAAATACAGTAATAAATGTATTATTCATTGTTTTTTCATGTTAATTAATACATTAACTAACATTAACTAATGGAACCTTATTCTAAAGAGTTACCAACATATCTACTTAGAAGATAAGGGGAAAATAGAGTTACAATAAACAAGGCTGTCAGTTCATCATAAATCCGGTTTGGTTTTGTCATGATGCTACCGTCAATCATCTTGCTACAAATATACTGAAAAAACAATGAACTGGTTGTAATTTTAATGGACTCAAAGTTAATAAATTATAAAAATTGTAGTTATCCAACAACTTCTATCACTGAAGCCTAAATTAGGCCAAAAATAAAAAGTAATATCAAGGCTCAAAGAGCTCTTCCCAAATTAAGCACATGGACATGATGCAAGATATGATGGAAAGAGCCCAGTTGGCTCAGATATTGTTATGTAAGATGAAATAGAGGCCGTCAAGAAAGACTAAACTTTAAAACAATTCCATCAGCAACAAAACAACGGACTCCGTTTCCTGAGACTGACATCACGGGCATTGTTTCATAACTGACTGCACCGTCCAGAGATCATGTACAGTTTGGGGACTAATGTCCCAGCCAGACGTCTGAATCTGATAAGAACACATAGCCTCGTCCCTCGTGTTGGACTGAATCATTATTTGAGTTGCTCCAAATGTCTGCGACAGCTGCTCATGCAGCAGATAAGAGCTCAGGCTGGTGTAGGATTCGCAGCTGGCAAGATCAGTCCATGATAAATGGCCCTAATGTTGAGGACAACTGCTCTTCACAACAAGAAAAGATTATTTACATTTGTGTCGCTGTAACAACAACATAACAGAGATAGACTGATAATTGGTTTTATAAATATTTTTATAAATACTCTCACTTCAGCTAAATGGTTAATCAGTGCTTTAAGTTCCTCTTGGACACAGCTTTATTTAACATAATAATAAGCACAATTCGCCCAGTTTAATATCATAATCTACTGATAATGACACCGTTTGCAGAGTCTCTTACAGTGAAACAAATGCGTAATATTGTTACTTAACAATTAAACAGTCCAAAAGTCTAAAACGTTAGTAATACTTCACATAAATATAAGATGTTAAAATAACCATTTATAATTATTTAATTACAATTAATATAATTTAAAAAATAATTCAATTAAAATTACTAAATGCATTCATAATTATTTGTATCACTATTATTCTTAAAACTTTTATAGTGGGTGTTGTTTTCATTGTTCTAGTCAACTGATTATTGATTTTGTGTATTAACAATAGTTACAATACGGTCACAAAACGCTGGACTTTTGGTCGTTCCTAGGATAGCAAAGTCCACTAAAGGAGGTAGAGCTTTCTCACATTTAGCTTCCAAACTCTGGAATAGCCTTCCTGATAATGTTCGGGGTTCAGACACACTCTCTCTGTTTAAATCTAGATTAAAAACACATTTCTTTCGCCAAGCATTCGAATAATGTATCTTTTAATTTGTGAGTGTAGTTGCATCTGATCAAAGGAGCATTTTTATTCATTAGCTTGGGTTAAACTAATTTTACTTTGTTGGATCAGCAGCTATGCTAATGATGTCTCTATTTTGTTTCTATGTTTCGCGTAACTAGGATTTACACAAGCTCCAGTCTGGATCCAGAACACCTGAGAAGAGATGATGCTGACCCTCAGAGGACCCCAGATGATGCTAATCCTGAATCAACAAACAGAACTAACAATTATTGCTAAATGTGTGACTGCATCATATAATAACTTAATTAATAATATTGATAGTTCATCGTCTAGCTGACTACTTCTTGTATTATTATTATTATTTTAATTTTTTCTAAAATCCTGTCAAATGTGCACAAACTACTAGCTACTACTAAATATTGTAGAAACATAATTTTCTGTAAAGTTGCTTTGTAACGATTTGTTTTGTAAAAAACGCTATACAAATAAACTTGAATTGAATTGAATTGAAAAAAAAATACAGTTTGGTTCTACATATCAGTTATGACACGTTTGAATCATTAAAAAACATCATACTGGACGATTTCTATAACACAATTCACATAAAGGCAAAGATTAAGTAAGGATAAAACTTTAAAAATGACAACGAATCTAGATTCTGAAAAGCTATCATGTGGTCTTACAGTAAGCACGCTGGGTAATAATGAGACAAAATTCTGTTAAATGTCAAAAATAAATAAATAAATTGTGTCAGTACAGGCCATAGAACTGGCGATGTTTAAAATAGAAAGGCTGCCGAGACAAAAGTAAACCGCCAAGTCTTGCCTCAAAACCTGAGAGATTGTAACAAGTTGAAACTGCTAGCATTCGAGCACGTTCCGCACGGAGCAGTCTGGATTCCTGTCCCGGATCGTACAGTCATGACTGTGGTCAACTTTTGCCAAACTTACCCGCTCGCTTCCTCTCGGCCCCTCGATTCCGGTCCTGCTCTCCTAAGCACTTTTCAAATCAACTGCTGGAAATGTCACATTTGAGGAACAAAAGACGGTCCAGATTAGAAATAAAGCACTGGGCTCGCCAGGCTCATTTAAACGTCGAGTACGAGTAATGTAATGAAACTTTTCTTTTCGGCTCTGCCTTCCTTTCCTCCCCAAGTCTTCCCCCCCTTGTCCACGGTCCAAAAAAGTCACTTCCGCGATCGGATGGCTGCTTGTATCATGTGGTTTGGCGTCCACGAGAGCGCTCGCACCTGGCTCTGTCAGCGCGCGCCCTTGACCTGTTTTTATTTATTTATTATTACGTTCAACGACGGGGACTCACAGTTCAACAAGTAACGAATTTTGGAATATGAGCTCATTCATGACTTAGCTACCTAAAAAAAAACTTGTAGCCTATAAGAAGCCACTATTTAAGTCGCAGTTAACACTATCATGAAGAGAGTTTAAGAATTTAAGAACAGTGCAAGTCTATAAGTATATATATAATAGAGGTCTTAGATTTCATGCCACCGTGCAAAAAGTTATTTAATAATATATCCAAAATTAAAGCTTTCTCCTAATTTAACCTCATGTATTTCACAAGTGATATGACTTTTTCCCCCCTGTGGAACTAAAAGTAAAAATGTTTTTAATGTCCATTTTTCTTACTTGCAATGACAAGAAATTGTGTCTAAAGATGTCAAGTCTCAGAATAGTGAAATCACAAAAAAAGTATCAGAAAAGTAGCCTGCAAACACAATATGGCAAGTCATAGCACCAAAGCACCAGCAAACAGAATTTGAACGAGGGCTGTGAATCCAATTTCATTTGTTTAGTCTAAGAATAAGAACATTGTGCGAGTTGAATCTGAGCAAAACACACAGCAGCACTTTTTTCAAGAACTGAAACTGAATAAACTAGGTCAGGGGTCTTCAACAGGGGGGTCTGCAGAATATTGCAGAATTACATTTAATACCTGTTAAATACAAAAACACAATATTAAAACAGTGAATGCTCAAATTTGGCTAAATGTTTCGTTTTAGCTTGATATAAATCAGCCATCTGTTGACAAAATTAAGAAAATTATAAATCTGCTTATTTTGCTTTTTATTTCAGGGAGTCTGTTTCTAGTTACTATTTTACGAACATCGAAACATCTTAATTTAACAAATGATAATATATGCCTGTTACTGTATTTTCAGAAATATTTTATATGAATGATTCAAAGACTCATTCGTAACATAAAAAAGACAACCTGAAGTCGCCACCTACTGATGGAACCTGCAGAAAGGGCCACTAAACAATTCAATGATCGAACTGAACCAATTCAAATGATTCGAATCACTGAGATGAATCATACTTACTATGAAGCCCTCCAAACACCACACGCTGGTGACGTCTGCTGGTCAAAACTGTGTAAACGCAGCAAAAGCTCATCCCAAACATCTATAAAATAATTTTATTGGGGAAATGCAAATCTTTCAGTTTAATAGTTTAATCTATTACTGCAATTAATAAATCATCTTATAGAATATGAAGTGTTTGTAAAACGTGTACATTTAGGACATGTTTTGGTTGTTTTATGGAGAGCTTGGTTAATCAGGTCAATATAAAAGTCTATTAGCTACAACTCTTCCTTTTTATTCTACAAATGTGTCATTGGAATCGGTACAAATTTATGAAACATGGCGAAACATTGAAATTTCAAAACGTTTCTGAACAGTTTTAAAGTGAGGAAGCCTCGTTTATTGACATCACGTGACTTTGGCAGTTTTCACGGGTTCGAAACAAATGATTCTCAAAGGTTCTAAAGCCCATCGCCGGGCTTCGAATCTGCTAGTTCTCTTCCGGGATTGAGAGGACTACAAACTGAACAGCTCGATTTACAAAAGAGAAGAAAGTGCACGCAAACTTTATTGGTTTCGCGTGGCGGTGGATTTTTCAAAATGGTGCGCGTGTGTGCTTATCCTGGATGCTTCAACCAAGAGAAATCCGTGAGACTCCGTCAGTGGGCGTCAATGCAAGAGGAAAGTTTGACTTTTCACACATTGCCCCTGCACGATCCAGAAAGATTGAACCTGTGGCTGATCGCCCTTCGTCGAGATACCGGAGCACCAGTCCAGTCCATCCGAGGATTGAGGGTCTGCAGCCAACATTTTGTACCGTCCGATTTCAGTGTAGCCAAAGGAAATAAAAGGCGTTTGTGTTCAACAGCTGTGCCTAAGATACAACAACGTGCTGAGGTAGGTGTGGAAATACACATTTAGCGTAATCATATGATTTCCCATGGAGTTGACAATGATAATTTCAAGGGGGCTCGAGTCCGACCCGAGTTATTTGGTAAAAAAAAAAAAAAAACTTTAACTAAGCGATGCGACGGATAATATATCATGCGGTGTCTGTAGACTTACGAAGTAAACATGTTAAACATAGCGTAACGTTACTATTAAAATTACTGAGAAACAAACAAACTTAACCATCATATACATTTTTGTGTGTCAAAGCTGCTTACAAGTGGCCATAAGACTAACCGTAGAAGAAAACTAAGCTGATTTGATATAAATGTTTAACAGTTGTTCAAAGGGATAATTAATTGTGAGCATTTACAATAGAATCAACGTTAATTTTATAAGAGACAAAAGCAAATAGTCTGCTTTTACTTCCACGGGGACGTTCCCGCCCTCATTACGCTGATTGGTTAGTTATTAAGGAAGTAATGAAACGCCTCGCTTCAATTGGCCAAGAGACGTCACGTGACCGGAGGAGTGCACCATGTGTTCTTACTGATATGTAACTGGCGTAGTTAGGGTCTCGTCCGGTAGTAAACGTTATAAACCAATTCTAGCTTTAAAAAATATACATATCCCGATTCGGTATTGTATTGAGCTTGCATTAGCTAGTATCGTTAGCTGGTAACTTTATCAATGTTCACAGATGGCATGTTCATAGCTTTCAAATGACCGTGACAGTACCTTGAGTTTTCCTGAGCCAGCCTTCAATGAGATAACTGCTCCATTGAATAGCTTTTAGTT
This sequence comes from Carassius auratus, assembly GCF_003368295.1. Classification (NCBI taxonomy): domain Eukaryota; kingdom Metazoa; phylum Chordata; class Actinopteri; order Cypriniformes; family Cyprinidae; genus Carassius; species Carassius auratus. Next base: position 49,733 of record NW_020525139.1, on the reverse strand, counting down.
GGCCACACAATCCGGGCTAAAGCAAGGATTCAGTTACGTGCCTTCCAGGTAAGAGAACTGCCAACAATCGTGAGTGATTTCATTTCAAGTCACTCTATGGTTTGATGAACCAAAAAAGAGTAAGATGTAATTGAACTAAAACAGCAGTGACATGAATCATTGGCAGTGACCGCTGTTTTCTGCTTTAGACTGACATTGATGTGGGAATATAATAGAAATGCAGTACTGTAGAGGTACAGCAGTTATGAGGTGAAGAGTGATTTTGTTGTTAACATCTAACATGGGGATACATGATTTAGGAAAAAACTTGGTAAAATTTTTGCGATGTGTATATATTTACAAGTATTGCAATATATTCACTGAAAATATCAAGAAAAATTGTTTTATTTTACATCACAGCTTACCCTTAAATCTTCTCTTTTGTTGACAACTGCCCGTTTATAAGCGCTTTGTATTAAAGTTTTGGGAAGATGGTTGGTGCGTGTTGAGTTTTTAAATGCATGTTATAAAGTTTATAATATAAACAATCCAAAACCTTTCAGAGATGAGATTGTGTGGAGAAGCATTTACTTTAAATCAAGAAAAGACTTCTTGGCTTGTCTTGAAGTCGGTGTGGTGTTCACACTACGTGACATTACGTAAATGATCCACAACAGGAGTTCATAGACTACACAAGCTGAAAACGTGTCTGTCACCCAATGACTCTATCACAGCATAAATTATCAAAGATGTGATCTAATGCTGGGTACACACCAAAAGATAATCGGACTGATTTTGGGCCAATTTCCCCCTTTCCGACAATCAGATTTTCCCCAGAGTGTCCGAACCTGATCGGAAGAACGTCGTAGCCGCCCCGATCACAAATCGTAAATGTTCAACATGTTTAATACTTACGCTCTGGAGATCATCATGTGAAACTAAACAATATCCAATCAGAAAGCGAATGATCATGTTCTTAAGGAGTGATAACAATTATTTAAAGTTTATTTAATAAGGCAATTTTTTTTTGCGAGATTTCCTGTGTTCACAGTCAAGACTCTGGTTGAAAATCTGCTCATGTGTGGTGTGCTGTTTTTGTCACATCATGGCACACCACACACTATAAGAGCAAGACGGTTAAATCTAGGATTTTTGTTATCCTCATGTTTGTGGTCGATCACATTTAGAAAATCTTATAAGATGTAAAAAATCTTTTGGTGTGTACCCAGCATAACAGAATCAAAGATGTGTCGCCGACGTCCATGAAATATTTGGCATGCTAAATATCTGGACCTGTCTGCGATTCAAAAACCCTGTTGTGTGAAATGAGTTCTGACTAAAAAAACACGTTGGCGATAACCTACAGCCAATGAGAGAGCAAGAGACAGGGCTTTGAGGAGGAGTTATTTCCTTATTAATTATCGCTTGCGTATGATTGTGAAACATAGTTTGCAGACCAGACAGAGTTGTAGGTGATCTTTCCTGATGATAGATAGATAGTCATGCAGTGTGAAGACAATGGCGATCCAACGACTTGGAAAACCATGCAGTGTGTGAAATGTGCATGAAAACCATGCATAAGACTCTGAAAACACAGGATCATTAGCTGGTCATGTGTAAATGAGCAAAGTGCAGCGCTCCATTGAAACATTCAGAGCATTTAATTAAATTAACTGCAGTCTTTGCAATTTGATAATTACACAAAGTCATGTCACGATTTTGGTTTCATTCCTATTAACCATGCAGCCTTAAGATCTGTGAGTTGTTTTTAAATGAAAGGTATGTCTTGGTTTCATGTTACACAAAGTCATCTAGAGAAATCTATAGATCTGCAGAAATTTTGATTTGTATCCACATTTTTATTGTGTTTGATGTTCAGTCTTAAAATTTGGCATTGTAATTGATCAAATTTAAAAGTCAAGTCGACTAGTTTTATTGCTCAGACTTTTGTGCTTGTTCCCAACAGACCCTCTCCATCTGTCTCTTCCTTTTTCTTTCATTGCCTTTCTCCTGTGTTACAATTTTTGGCTGAATGCAGCAGGCGTTGCCTCGGATCAGTAAAGTAGTTAAGAGGGTTCAGCGAATTGGTAGCCAAATCATCCCAATGGCTCAGAACTGCACTGCGTCCTCCACACAGAAAGATGGTGCTGTCACAGCAGCTATTCTCATCATAGGAGATGAGATCCTCAAGGTAATTTACAATAGCCATTGATAATAGTCACAATTAACCCTGTGTCTTATATATGATGTTATTATGACAGTTGGGAGCTGGATTATCTGGATATGGATTATCCGTTTTCCGACCATTGACAGATGCAGGGACATTTCCACTTCAGAAATTAAACTCTTTAAGAATTATTAGAAAGCAATGGTTTATATGCTTACATTACAGGGCCACACTGTCGACACTAATAGTGCTTTCCTGTGCCGTGGACTTCGCAAGCTTGGCGTCACCGTAGAGCGAATCACTGTCGTACCTGATGTCCAGGAAGTCATTGCTAAAGAAGTGGCACAGCTTTCCTCCGCTGTTACTCACCTCATCACGTCCGGTGGCATCGGTCCCACTCATGATGATGTCACATTTGAGAGCGTTGCGATGGCATTTGGCGAAGGTCTGCACGCTCACCCTGAACTGACAAAGCTAGTGGAGGGGTTCTTTGGCCCAGACACACCCAGTAGTGCCCAAATGAAGCTTGCCATGGTTCCAGTTTCAGCCAAACTCAATTTTGGCATAGACCCTCAGACAGGCCAGCGAAATCGTTTCCCTCTTGTCAGTGTCCGCAACGTATACATATTTCCCGGCATCCCCTCTCTGCTGGAAAAGGCTTTCAATGGACTGGCCCATCTGTTTTCAGGTTCTGGGACCACCTTTCACACCCGTGAGGTGTTTGTGGATGCAGATGAGACTGATATTGCCCAGTGTCTAACAAAACTGCAGGCAGATTGGGGCAAGCGTGTCTCTCTGGGCTCTTACCCAGACTGGCTTAGTAATTATCACCGTGTCCGATTGGTTTTGGACTCTGGCAGTGCGGAAGAGGTGGAACGAGCAAGAACTCAACTGATAGAAGAGCTACCTGAAAGATCTGTGGTTCCTCTCATCACTGACCCAGTGTCAGTCGCAGCTGAAGAGGTGTACGCACTCTCGAAAAGCGGTGAGCTGCCTTTAACCAAATTTGAGTGATGTTGTTGCAGTCACTTACATGTGTTTGATCTTGACCAGGTTAGATCTCGATTTAAATCAGTTGAGAATAACCTTGTTAAACATGTATATCTCACAGAGACGATGCTGGGGAAGAAAGTAGCTGCAGCATTGGGGACCATTGAGATGGCGATGGAGAAATACTTGACTAATGAAATCTGTGTGGGCTTCAATGGTGGCAAAGACTGCACAGCTCTACTGCATTTATATTATGCTGCTCTGAAACGGTAAGAGACTAAATTAAAGACAATGGCTAGACAGAAAAAGGAGAATATTGTTTGTAATTTTGTAAATAATTTTTGCCCAGTATCGCCTTTAAGTTTAGTGACCTCAAAACGTATTTGGACTCTTAATAAAGCAAACTTAAATGTATAGTTCACCCAAAAATTCTGCCATCATTTACTTACATTCACCTTTAGAGATAAATGATTAAATTAACCATTTAAGACAGCACGGGCATTACTTCCAAAAATATTACAGAAATAGATGTTTAAGTCATAAAATAATAGATATACTATCTGACATTTAAGACAAGTATTTGGAAATGTTCTGGTTGTCAAATGCTAGTGTATCTTCAGAGTTATGTTGATGAACTAAGGCTGCAATTATTTTGCTAGGTTTGTAAACTTGAGGAGAACTGATTCCATACTAATGATCACCTTAAGACCTCTATGCATAAAAATGTCTAAGAAAAACTTCTCACATCTGCATAATTTGTTTGCAGATGTCATGTGGTTTGCTATTTTCTGTGAATGCAGAAAATGTATACATTGAGTGTGTCCAAATACTCTTTGGAGCACTATATGTATTTATAAATGCTGTGAATTGAATCTAATGTCCATGTTTAATTGGCAATAATATAAATTTAATAATATAAAAACATCTTTAAAGAACAACCCCCCATCTCTCTCTCTCTATCTCTCTCAGGCGGTATCCAGATAGTAAAGACAGATTGAAAGCTTTGTACATTCGAATTGTCTCTCCTTTTCCAGAAATGGAGAGGTTTTTGCAGGATACGATTAAAAGGTAAGACAAGGTGTCTTTAAAAAAATGTGTGCATGTATATATGTGTGTGTGTGTGTGTATTAGGTACAGCAATGATTTAAAGAGGAGATCAAAAATCTGGGATGGGTTCCTTTCCTCCTGAGTAGGTAAATCTCAGACTGGATCCTCTGACATTTCTCCCAGAATTTTTTGCATACATCAGAAAACGGCATATGAAAACTATTTACAGTATGTATATGATTTAGTCATTTCTGATTCAAACAATTATTTTGACCAAATTTCTGAATTGTGAAGTTTTCCAGATAGGCTTTGAGCAGTATAACACTAATGTTAGAATCACCAGTCATGTTTGGTTACGCACATACAACATGGGATCTGGCACCAGCTAGTTAGTGAAATGTCTTAACCAAATCACTCGACTTTCAAGGGAGACGTGCCATCTGTGAGCCCTAACAGCTTTTGTACAGCTTCAGACGAACCAGCTGCAGTCTGTTCCTCATCCATGATGAGTTGAACATGGATCCAGCCCATCCAGGCCTCATTAATTCATCAGTGTCCATCAAAGCTCCATAGGTGTAATTAATTGGCACATCTCGTCCTCTCTCTTCTATAGATATGACCTGGAGCTGTTCTCGGTGGAGGGCAGTATTCGGCAGGCTCTGCATGAGGTCCAGGAAAGGAGGCCAGATTTAAAGGCGGTTCTGATGGGAACGAGACAGACTGACCCTTACTCGCACACACTGACACCCCTCTGTCCCACAGACCCGGGCTGGCCTGAATACATGAGGGTTAACCCACTGCTGGTAAGGGGGAAAGAATATATATATCTGTGCTGCTTAATATTTTGTTACTTTTTTTTTTTTTTTTTTTTACTGACTTCGAACTTTTGAACATTAATGTTAGATTAAAAAATTCAACAAACACATGAAGCTTTGTGCCACACTGCTTAAATTGATAAAGCAGTAAAGCCTATCCTGCACCTAAAACAAGGAGTCCAAAGCAGGGACTGGTGGGACAGTATTACTTCATAGATGGTAAGTGGTGGAAAAAAGTTTAGACTGGCACTTATGATTCATGATTCATTTATAACACTTATGATTTCAACAACAGCATCTCATTCTGTGCATTGATATATCATTAAGTCATTTAATTTCACATGCAGTGCACTTTCCAGTTTCAGTTTTCAACCCGTGTAAGTGTTTACATGTCCTAAAAATATAAACATTTCTGTTATGATGTCAAGATGACATGTACACCTTTCAAAAATGTTTTTTATGACATTAGTCTTTGGTAAATCGTTCAATTTTATGTGTTGCCCAGCGGCAACACTGCAATAGTGGAATGACATTATTACAATTGCTTAGCTAGCTAGCAAGGTCAGCTGCCATCTGTTAAGCTGTAACAATAACAACATTAATACTAGTAATATAATGTTGATTAGTCGTATGTTAACTGATAGGAACCCTATATAGATTACAGCAATTGAATTGAATCTGAATTTAATTGAACCGATGAGCTTGTAAATCAAAATTGAATTGATTTGTGAAATCTATCAATACCCAGTTCGGGTATTTTCTTTTTTTTTTTTTATGGACTTGGTTCTAAACATTTATTGCACATTTAATGTAATACAGTATTACTATACCTGTGTATTATGTGACCACGCACACACAAACACACAAATATATACATAAAAACAGACAAAAACCCACCTTTCCTGTAGTGTCTAAACTGACTCCACAGTCAGTAAATCACTGTCATGTCTCCCACTCACTCTCATGTAAGCCGGCAGCAGAAACAGCCAAGAGATGGTGAATGATGATGAATGAGGCTCTCCAACATCATTACACAGCAACTCCATCATCACAATCAGTGGTGCTTATGTAAAAGACACTGCAGTACAGCATGTTCTCTGAATTACAAATGCCCTGGATCCTTGTTACTTCGAAATGTTTGCCTCATATCCACCATCTCTCTCTCTCTTTCCGTAGGAATGGTCCTATCATGACATCTGGTCGTTCCTCAGAACCTTGTATGTGCCCTACTGCATTCTGTATGACAAAGGGTGAGGTGCTTCTCTTCACAGTCAGTCTTCACTTATCAAATGAGATTGTCTTCATGGTTTGCGTTTGCCCTTATCTCTCATCCTCGTAGATACACTTCTTTAGGCAGTATGGATAACACATGCAGGAATCCATCTCTTAAAGTGGTGGACGAGAGAGGGGTGACTCGCTACAAACCTGCCTACAAGCTGGAAAATGAGGAGGAGGAACGCAACTCAAGGGCATGACTGAGTTTTTTTCGAGTTTAGATGACTCGTTGTGAAACTGAGGACATTTTGAATAAGGAACTTAATCTGAAATATCATCTCAGTAACAGATCTTTTAAAAAGCCCCAGTATTTTTTATTCTGAAGAGTCTGTCTATGAATGTGGATGCATAGAAAAGTGAGAAATGTCACTGTATGCTGTACTTAAGATTTATATTAAAACCGGATCAAATCATGATTTGTGTTTTGTGCCTCAGTTGTGGGGAACCATGTGTGCAAATCTTTTGTCTCATTTGGTGGCATTTTCCAAGTTTTTCACGTTAGATAACAGGACAAGCTAGTTAAAATAATTATGTTTTAAGCGACTTAAGTTTAAAGTGAAAAATCTCTTCAAAGATTAGAGTAGTCTTGCCGTCTGAAGAGCATCGTCGTTCACTGACAGGAGGAGGCACAGTTAATGAAATGCAATGGCTGTTTCCCGCCTCACGGGTGCGATGGAGTCACGTTATACATGGTTATTAAAATAAAGTACTCTATCCAAGCGAGATTCAATCCAAGGTTATCGATGTCCCCATCTGGAAATTCATCAGCGGTCTGGCGACGGGAATCGATGCGGTGCAATCTAATAAAGCGACTCGCTCACGGACGCGTGGCCTGTTACACTTCAGATGACCACCGTTACCTTTATATCAGCAATAACCTTTAATCTTAGACGATTTAAATGATAAGAATAGTTCTTTAATAAAAGTTAGATACAGCCCAACGTGTAATTAATGGAAATTATAAGAAAGGTTTGTTCATCGAGGTAAACTGATCGAATTTGTAAGTGTAAAGGTAAAGTTGTACATTGGGGTAAGATGGCCCCCTTAAAATGGGGCAAAAGGCACTCTGGGACATCTTGCCCTAAAATATTAGGTCGCTTGAAAATGATAAAGATGAAGTGTTAAAGAGTGAGTGAGAGTGAATCTGAGGATTTAGCTTTAGCTTACCTTCACTTCAGGACGAAGCATTCTGAGGTGTGTGTGTGTGTGTACACATTGGGGAAAAATTTGTAAGTGAGCTAAACCCAGAAAAAAATATTTTTGGGCACATCAAGAGACATCTTCATTTCTAAAAGTAAAATATATATATATATATATATATTATATATGTATATATAATATAAAAGAACAACAACAGAAACATATAGTAATAAGACTACTAATAAATACTGTGATGGTTTTAGGTTATAGTATTTAAAATTAGAAATAAGTCTTACACAATTAGACAAGTAAACGTGTGTGTGTGTGTTTAAACATGTTATATAATGTTCATAAGTCATCACAATATTTTGGAATCCATTGTTATGTATGCTATTTAATAATTCTTCAGCCTGAGAACGATACTGTAAACTTCATAAATCGATAGTAATCAAATACTTTTTCCTATAGTGTCTTGTAAATATAATTTTTACACGCACACATACAGTATATGTTAAAAAACGATTAAAAAGAATGTCTAGCTGATATTTTGATGTTTCCATTAATTAATACCATTCAAATAATACTGAGAAAATATACATTCAAGCTTGTGTAATACTTATATTATATGATATTGAATTAATATAATATGTGTGACTGAAGTACTCTCACACTGATTTAATTAGAACTGTTATAAGTTAAACATCATCTTTTTACATCATAATTAAAGTTTAAAAGAGATTACAATTGCTTTATTACAACTGCAACACATCTTTATCACAATATATACTTTCTAGTGTCACATGCTCATAAATGCACACACACACTAAAAGTGCAAAGGTTTTAGTTAGGGAAATCAATATGTTAATGTTATACTTTGTTCTTAGTCTTGCACCCCTGAATCCAACTTTCTCTCTATCAGTATCTCTGTTTGTCTTCATTACTTGAATTACTGGAATAGCTATTATAAGGAGGTGTCCAAAAATATTGATGCAAAGTACAAAATGTCACATCTTTTCTCTTTATCAGGGTCATATTTCTGAATGCTGAAATATTTAAGTCATGCTTCATTCCAGCATGACTCATGTAACTCTCCTTAAGGAGTGGCAACTTCTTTTCTACGAAACTCCAATGAAAGGCTGAATCATCACTCACTCTTGTCAACAGCTGACAGTACAACACATATAATAATAATATAGAGTTTCTCACACCCACCCAACATCAGAAAGGGGAGTTTGATATAGTTTATACTGTTTTATATTGTGTGTATGCCATTAATAAAGATATAAAACACAGAATATTAATATAGATTAAAGAGCAGTATTTGACTGTTCAATGATATTTTGTGCAATTTATTGTAAATAAAAAGAGTCAGATTTTGTTTTACAAGTAAATACTATTTTAGTATTTTAACTTCAGAATTTCAGATTTAATTCAATGTTATTTGTTTCTTTTTAATTATTTGTGACATATACAAGCAATTTCTGATAGAAAATTATTTAAAAGGAAAACACACACACAAAAAAAAACATTTTCCCCAGTGTACGATCCTCTTCAAATAGCATTATTTTACAAGATTAGACTGCATGTTGGTGTCTTATAAATAAAATAGGGAGCATATTATTGCACCTTTTGTAGTTTGCTTTTGGCCTCTGATAGAGCACGTATTGTGAAGATTACAGTAGATATCATAAATTTGACGATTTAGTGAGTTTTAAATATTTTCTTCATCATAACAGCTGACTGTGGTGAGAACACCTGGAACTGATCGAAGCACTGTTGACTTTAATCAATATATTTTCAGAGTGCCAATATTATCTGGATATCTGGAGAGAATTTCAACTCTTTTTTTTTTTTTTTTCTTTAAAGTGTTCCATGTATTAATTAGACAATATTTAGGTACAGTAACTTGGTATATTCTGTGTGCTATGTTGGACATGAGCTATTGTTCACACACTTAGATCATGTTTTATTAAAGTGTCCCAAGAATTTAATGAGGCTGTCATGATTTTTTTTTTTTACATAAACATATTTTCATATAAGGCTGATGATACATGGGGCAGCTTTTTGAGCAACTTTGTTTGGGCACTTTCACATTGAGAATGGGTGACAAATTTCTATCAGGGTACTTTAGATCGCTCATGGGCCCTGTGTCTCATGGTTGCCCGTTGACACACAATTGGCCAAAACAACAGCTCAAAAAGTTGCCCCGTGTCATCAGCCTAACTGTCATTTTTCTTTTTTTGAATGGTTTTTATTTAGAGACTATGTCTGGAACTTTTAAACTCCTCACTGTTGCATTTCTTCAAGAGACACATATCAATGATGTTAGCCATGTTGAAGACATTTGTGGTTGGAAACTATTTTACTGTTTTTATCATCCACGTAGCAAAGGTGTTGCAATACTGTTAAAAATATGTATTTTTTGACAAATTAGATTATACAGCTTGGCCGCACATAATAAAAAAGGCAAACAAGCTGATTTTGCAAAAAATAAATAAATTCATGAGTCCTGACTGGCTTTCAAGTAACACATACTGTACATGAAACAGGAATTTATACTGTAAAAAAAAAACAAAAAAAAAAAAAAACATGGAATGTACAGGTTAAAACACATTAGGTTTTATTTTTGTTGCTCATTTTGCCGTGGAAAAATGGCTAAGATAAAGTTCTTCACAGAAGATCCTGATCACTTCACAAAAATGTGAAACATTCAAATTACAAAGATACAAAGATAATGACATTCCTACACACTATATAAAAATCTGTAAACTGTTCTGTTTTGGCAGACATGATTTGCATCTGAAAATATGAAATTAACAGAAAACCATCAGAAACTAGAGAAACAAAAACAAAACATTTATCAGAAAATGTATTAACATTCTAAAACTCAAAAAGTGGACAAAATGACTTAACTATTATTAGAACTGAATTTTAAAAAAAATAATTTTTTTTTTTATTTCAAACATTAAAAACAAACAAAAATACTTAAATTATTTAAATAAAAACATTTCCGGCTTCTCTTATATGATGATAATATGTATAATTCATTGTTCAAATTAAAAGTACAGTAAATAAAACATCTTGATAAAAACAACGGTTAAAAAAGGATATTAAACAACACTAAGGAAATATAGTTTTCTCTATAATCAATGCATTATTTCAGACTAACTGGAAAAAAAACCTGATTGCTCATGCTTATTCTTTTTGCATATTCCCTTATTAAGGTAGACAAAATGAACACTTTCATTACATATAATTCACATACCCACAAACAATCATGTGTGGAAACAACCAATGTTGTATGAACCTGATTAAGTGCCTTATTAAACTGCTTGCTTTACAGAGAGTTAAGAAACACGCAGACCAATCAGAGGAGTCCATACTGGGAAGTGACTGATCATACATTTCCCACAAGTGACAAACAGGAAGTAGTTTCTTCTCTTCCTGTGTGGTCCATGGAGGCCGTCACTCAGTCACGCAAATTCCAAATTACAAATAAATTCGAAAGAAATTCAAGACACCAAAATTCCAGGATATTCCACGTAATTCCAGAGTTCTGCCAGGTTGCGTGAAGTCAATACAGCAACAAAGAAAAATTTAATGTTGTGGTCTGGCTTTGGTTTCAATGCATGTTTGTATGTGTGTGTGTGTGTGTGTGTATGTATGTATATATATATATATATATTCTTCAAAGAGAGAAAAAAAAATTATGTACACTAAGTATTTTCCCCCCAAGCTGTTGATGACTGGATATGGCAGTGCTCACACATTGGAATGGTCACTTCTGATCTGTCCCTGGTCTTTCACTCAGTGGTACAAACAGCAGGAGCGGGAGCTTCATCCTCCTCGTCTTTGGCTCAGTTTGTTGTACAGTAGGACAGAGGGGGGGAGCAGGGGCTTGTAAAGGAATGTCTGACTCTCAAGGACAGAAGGATTAAAAGAAAATGAACAGTAAGATAAGCTCTTTGAAGGTAGATTAGTGTCGCTCTGTTACAGAGTGAACTTTCAGCAGAACAGACAGGAGTAAAGAGCCACTGAGAGTGGACAGAGAGAGAGAGACAACCAGAAAGTGGAAATTGAGGGATGGGAGATTAATAGTGTGACAAAAATGACAGAGAAAAGGAGTATGAGAAAGAGAGTCTGTGTGTGTGTGTGTAATCCACAGAAGTAGAGCAAGAATTTACTGTAATGCAACTGGTTATGGAGCACTTGTATTTAGGTTTTAAAAAGAAATATTAGAGAAAATAAGACAATAAGAGGAAGATGAGGAGGAGAGAAAGTCACTGGACGGACAGCACTGCTGGGTGATGGTCTCTCTGTGTCTATAATAATCATAAAAAGGTAACACAGACAAACAAATAAATATGATGTAAAAATACAAATGCAAAACAAACAAACACACTTGCACACATATATTTGGGAAGCACACTATATTAGCATCTGAGATTTTGTAAATCAATCCGTATTGGCACATATTGGAAATGTAATGGTTTTTACCCATTTTAACATTTACATTCATCTAGCATCTTGATGGCTCCCGAAATCTAAAAATGCAGTTTCATATGCATAAAATATAGACTTTATACTGTTTATAGTGGTCATAAAAAATTAAATCAATGATAAAAAATAATTTTGCATTAGGTATATGCAAAATCTAATTCCAATTATATTGTTTCATATTGTTCCTGGTGTGGCAAGGGCACACACAAAACCTGATATGAAAAAAAATATAAATAAATTAATATGTTAAAAAATATGATCAACAATAATATAAAAGTGTTTGTATTAAGTAGTGTAACCATTTCAATTATTTTAAGTAATGTAAATGACTACATTTGGTCACTTTCATTAATTTCTAACGAATGTTTTTATAATTATATATATATTATAATAATTAGCTTTATTAATAATAAAAAAAAGTTTTGTAGGTACATCTTATTATAAACCAAGGGACTTTACAAGTAAAGTGTATGCCAATAAACACTAACCTTCTCGTCTTGATGATCCAGCTGTTGCTATAACATATATAGAGAGGGAGGGAGAAAGAGAAAGAGAAAGAGACATGTGAGACTCAAGTGATTTCTATTTTTATTTATTTTTTTGTAGAACAACAAACTTCGAACATCATTCTTGAAAACAAATGAGGCAAAAAATTCACATAGAGACACATTTACCATTACTCAGGCAGAAACATAGTGAAAAATTACCAACGGCTGCGCAACCCCAAAATACGTCCTCAATGCAAATTCTCTTAAAGGTCGCACACGGAAAGATAGCAGAAAAAAAAAATGAAGGTGGAAGGAGATGAAAGATTCTGCAAGAAACAAAAAAGGTGGAATGGAAAGATGAACAAAAGAGAGGAGTGCAGAAAGGAAAGATTTAGATGGGGAAAAGGAGCAAGAGATACAAGACTGAACAGAGAAGGGCCACAAAAGCAACAAAGATAGAGTGATGGAGCGAAACACAGGAGAAGACAGAAGAGAAAAGACGAGATGAGGAAGTGTGAGAAAAGCAGAGGGAGAACGAACAGGGAAGAGAACCTGAAAGAAGGTCAGACGGCAAAAGGAAAGAGACGAGAGTGGGAAAGAGGGAGGGAGTTTGTGTCTGTGTGTCACTCTCTCAACGGGGGGTCAGACTGAGAAACATAATGGAGAAAAGATGAATGGAGAGAGAGAGAGAGAAAGAGCGAGAGACATACAGAGATATCGCAGATGTGGAGGAAAGTGGAGCATAGCAGACTCAACAAGAGCAGAAAAATGTTGAGGAAAACTACAGAGCGAGTTAAAAGTGGAAGACAAGTGTAAAAACAAACATAAAGATAAACTTAAAAAAAATGAACATGAAAAACTGTTAAATTCACACGTGTGAAGTGGTATTCTATGACTGTGCCCTTTTTAGATTTTCAATTTTGGAATCAACTTCTTGCCTTCACGGGTATGTTTGTATAAAATGGACAAATAACAATAGTTATAGATAGAAGGGTTTAAATTAATTTCATGTACTTTCTCAGTTAATCTGGTCACACAAACTGCACGCATAATAATTATGAAATATTTGGAAAAATGGTTTACGAGGTTTTAAATGAAGCATAGCATGTCCCACCGCAGGACATGTCAGTTTTCCAAAAGCATTTCACGTCAACTAATTGGCTGCTCGTTAAGCAAAATCAAGTTAACACACATTAGTTCAAGTTAGTTTAACCCATCATTAACACTTGACTAAACAGAGAGATAAAATACCTTCTTCTGATGAGGACACTGCCTTTCGTCAATGTTTACAGCCAAGAAAAATAAGAAAAAATGTGTGCAAATAAAACAATAGAACATGACTAAGAATGAGCAACAAAACTATAGAAATGTTTAAAATTTAATTATAGTCAATTAAATGTAAAAAAAAAACAATGCATAGGCTAAATGTAATGCATTTATAATGAACCACTAATCAAACACGGTTTGACTTTATCATATAGCTATGGATCATGTAACATTCTGCTACTTTTTGTCCAATTTTATCTTTCTACAAATCCTAACTTTGGAACACGAGTTTTAATTTTAATCAAATTTTTAATTCATTTTAATGCTAATTTACATGACAAGGGCATGGAATTATATAATAGGACTAATCTAAAATCTGTATTTTAACCAAAAATATCATAAATAAATAAGAAGAAAATCATTATTAAGACAATTAAAACAAATTTAAATAAAATACATTCTGCAAAACACAAAAACAGTGTGAATTAAATTAATTTGTTTACATTTGACAACACACAAAAAAGTTAAAATAAAAATGAAATGTTAATCAGTCATTAAATTAAAACGAAGATGAATAAGAATTGATATTATTATTTCTATTTTCTGATCTTCTATAATTACCATTCAAATATACCAAGTATCCAAATTTTTTCACGTTGTTTTGAACAGAAAAGGCACCTTAAACTGAAATGAAAAAAAAAAACGAGAAGATCATTAGTCTTGAAGAAAAATATATTATTTCAACAAAGGTTTAAACCTATTTTTCTCTCTTACTAAAGTTAAATGAAATGTTTGCTTCAACAAAATGGCAGTTTTTGTTTTCAAGCACAAAATGGCTGCAGTTGCGCTTTCCTTAAAACATGGCTGCCATGGTAAGATGCAGAGAACGCCCGGGAAGAGGATACGAGAGATTTAAAGAAGAAAAGAGGGCTTCCCTACTTCTGCGTTTACTGCAATTTTACCCTTTACTTTGTTATTACAAAATGAAATAATTCGACTCGCATGACGAAAACGTAACTTTAATTTTCCCATTTATATTTGCGGAAAAATCGGTCACTTCAAGGAAAAACTACACTTGTGTAAAGGCACCGAATTAGTGTTTTTTATCATTTTTTTCCGCTTTGGAAAAAACGCTCTGGTTAATGACAAATCTAACAAGGCGAGAGAGGTGAAAAAAAGGGGGAGGACGAGGCATCCACTGAGGTGGGCAGCGCAAAACGAACAGAGTTTCAGGTTTTTGAAACAATTAAAAAGATGAGAAACGGCCAGAAACTGGAAAAAGGAAATGGTGCGCTCACAGCAGGACCGAGCGAGTTAAAAAGAGTCGAAAAGACAGGGATCAATTAGAGAGAAAGTAGAACTGACTGAAATGGTTTTTCACAGCAGGGGAGAGAAGGACCGAGTAAGACGCTGAGGGGAAAAAAACAACAGCAGAATTAATGTTTTGACAAGTTTCCCCCGAGAAAGTGCAGGGAGCGGAGCAAAGTGAATGGGATGAAAGACGAGGGGCACCCAGGAGCTGTTTTCCACGAGGCGCCACTCAATCAAGACCGAATATTGGCAAGTTTTTGGATTTAATTGCACTTTTACAATTTGAGCGAGGTGTCTTGCTACCAAAATCCAGGTATAAACGTTATAAAGCTTTTCTTACGAGCATTGGTGCATTTTGCGATATATGCACACACACGAGTGCGACACATTGGCAGCTTTTGGGGATCCTTCAAGCATGAAACCGTTGCTGTCAGGGGGAACAATTTCACTGTTACACTCCATGAACAGCAGAATCCGTCATGGTCTATAATGAGCGCTACATTCAGTCAGACTTTTAATAATTCACATACAGCTCAATACGTTTCAAATGAATATAAAGGCTAATTTCACAGCGTTAACCGACCTTCCAACCAACTTGTGACCTGATTCCCTCTGGTATTACTGATCTATTTGCATGTTCTGTTTCCCATGAGCCTAGTCATTAAGGCTCAAATGACCTAGCGAAATGAGATTGACTTAATTAAACTTTAAATACAGCTTGCTGCTGGTGCCGCGTGACTGAGATTTAGCTCCGGTTGCGGCTGTAACGTTGTTTCCATGGCTCTGGTTCTGAGGCAAACACTGACAGGACTCGAAGTCGAACACGGACTGTCAGATAAAAGACCATCCGCAGGAAGGAACTGAAGTCGGTTTGTGGCGCTACCAGGAGGAACAAACATCAGCTGTGCTAAACATGCCCTGGCGCAAAGTCCCGTCACACACCTCTCTATTCATTCGTCTTTACATGCAAGTGATCAGAGGAAAACCGCACAGGGAAAATGCTGTAAAGGTGTGCAAGAAGGTATGAGGAAAATACAAAGGGGCTAAAAGCCAAATGTGGTGGAGAATGCAGAGATATTTGAAAGCAAAGGTGGATAATAAGTGCAGATCTTAATTTTAAATGCTCTTTTTAGGCTTGTAGAAAACAATACATTTTAGTTGATGTCAGGAGGGTTGAAGCATGGTTAAAACCAATAAATATTACAATTTAATGCCAAATAAATACACACCAAATTGCTGAATTTAAACGAACATTACAATTTTCATGGATGATAAACGTTAAATGAGTGAATAAAAAAGAAGCCAATAATAATAATTGTATGTATAAAAGTGAATACATGAAGACAGTTTGAATTCTGCTAAAGAAAAAAATTACAGTTTGAAAAGAAATTATTGCATTTTTTTAATTATTGCATTAAAAAAAAGACTAAAACGTAAATATAATTTAAAAAATAAGTTGTATTTTTTATTATGATATTATATAAAATGATATTTTATTGTCTTATATACACCGCTAATTCCTTCTGTACAATATTTACTCAAAATCAATACAGAAATACTAAAAATGTGCATTACACATTGACAAAGCTGACACGAGAATTAATGAATACTTACGTTAATCGGCCAACCAAGCACATTTGTCAACCAAAATGCTTAGAAATGGTCAAATATATATAAATATATATATGAATGAATATAAATAGATGTGTCTATAACTATTCAAGAACATGATGCAAGGGCTAGACAGAATGAAACATGAGATGAAATCCAGAAATGGACAGAGTTCGTAAAGAGACTCGGAGAAAGTGTAGTGGATAAGACTCTGATTAGTTTTGCTCTGGTAACGACAGATCATAAAAATGAGGGAGGGAAGGAAAAGACTAAAAGAAAGTGTGGGGGAGATTAGTGCCACTCCAGGAATGACTAAACACTAGGAGGAGAAAGAAAGAGAAAAGGAGGGAGGGAGAAGCAGGGATGCTACAGTTTAGTCTGGATTAGTTTCGGTCAGAGAACAGAAAAAGAGGGGGAAAGATAGGGAGAAAGGGAAAGAGAGGGATAAAAGAGATGGACCATCTGAAGCGAGAGCATGAGAAGGGGAAAATGTGCAAAGACGAGGAAGAAAAGTTGTCATTCCACGCATTCATTAAAGCATCTACCACGGATAAAGTAAATGTTAATTCAAATGAATGAAGAAAAACTCCATCTTTCTCTATCAAAGATTTGCTCCAAACACAAACACATCCACCTCAGATCATTCTCAGCTACAGATGTTTCACATACAAACATTTCAAATCAATCGCAGAAACATTTTCTGCTCCAACCACAAACTAGAAACTAGATATTTCTCACTGAAGGTTACGCAACACTCAGAAAGAAGCAAAACATCTTAAAGGCTTCAAGAATTTGATTTCACAACAGAGCGTTTCTGTTTGATTTACTTGATGTGGAACAAACGCAATGGTTATCCACTTTTCAAACTACGAAAAAGTCACTGAGATATTTAAATACAGTGCTATTGATCTCAAGTCAAACTAGCCAAATGTCCAATATTTTCAGAGCTGATTTACTACAAATGGTGGCAAGAAAAGTTGGAGAGCTGTGAGAGGCCAGAAGGCAGGTTTGGGGCCATGACAGGACTTGGATATTGGGTTAGACAGCTTCTGAGGCAGTGTGTGTGTGTATGTGCATGTGTGTGAGGCAGGAGGTGGAATTGGGTCGGACGGCTTACGGACGGGACTGCCATTCCCACTCTTACTGGGCGGCATTCCCTGCTGATCCCGCATCAGCCAAGCCGAGCGGAAGGTCAACATAACTGCAGGGGTCTGAGAGCCAGCCTCTCTCCACGCACAGGGCACGCACACACACACACATACACGCACACGCACACACAGACACACACACACACGCACAGACAGACACACACACACACAAGCTTTCAAACATCATGCTATAACAAAAATTTTTATTTGCCAAATATAATTTAAAAAATAAATTCAAATATCAATTGACAACAGTTTACAATAAATGTGATTTTGTTGCTGTACCATATATATATGTATATATATATATATATATATACACACACACACACACACACACACACACATTTAAAGTCACTTGACTATACAGATTATTTTTTCTATATTGTTTATCTACAAAAAATAAAATTTTGAAACAAATGTATTATATTATAATTATGTTTATTGTAATTCAAATTACTACAACTACTACTACTACTACTACTAATTATTATTATTACTTAATATAAAAATATTTATAAATAAAATCATGTTTTATATACAAAGATTATTTGTATACAAATTACATTGTTATA
This sequence comes from Carassius auratus, assembly GCF_003368295.1. NCBI lineage: Eukaryota > Metazoa > Chordata > Actinopteri > Cypriniformes > Cyprinidae > Carassius > Carassius auratus. The sequence continues at coordinate 31,421 of NW_020525139.1, read as the reverse complement.
TTATCTAAAAAAAACATACAATACAGATTCTAATTTCAAAACAAATTAATGTTTATTATAATATAATGTGTTATAACATTATAATTATTATTCAACAGACAGGTTGACTGATTTTCTTGGTAAATTATCTACAGAAATAAATACAAACTAATTCCAATTTTAACAAATGTATTATTTTATTTTTGTTTATTTTAAAAATTATGCATATTATGCATGCATGCATATCTATAAAATTTGAAAATTAATGTGTTGTTTTCCATGTACAACAACATCAGGTGACTGTTCAGCCCAAGACAGGTATGAGACTTTCTTTTCTATTTGCTGCTTTAACCTCCATTTAAACCATTGTGTTGCAGAAAAAAAAGAGAAGGAGGCAAAATAGAATGATGAGCCAGAAAAAGAATGCATTAGCAGAAGAGGGGGAATGGAAAGATGAGGACATATCTGCAGAAGGTAGGCAGAGAGGAGGTTGCGTGCAGAGAGAAGGGTTGTGTCTGATGGCGTGAGAGGGTGTGTGTGTGTGGTGGTGGTGGGGTGGGGGGTGTGACATGATTTTTTTCCCCAAGAAAAAAAAAGGTCAACCAAAAAAAAAAATAAAAAAAAAATTGGAGGATGAAGAAATGACTGTACTTACTCGGTGGACAACACACAGTGACTCGTAGTTTCATACATGGGAGGGGGGGTCCGTCATCTGTAGACAGGGCTGGAAGGAAAGAAAGACAAAGAGAGAGAGTAAAATAGCAGACTGATGTCTTTGACACTGGGACAGAGGAATCTACATTTGTTGCCACCAAATCGATGCTTTAGACTGCTTGCACAAAAACACAAAAACACACATAACCCAGGGCCATAAAAAGACTTCTTGACTCTGATGGAATGGCTAATCCATTAGCACACGCAGGAGCTGTAACGACCGACTGTGAGCCGTTCCACAAATGATGGACACTCGGATGCAGTCAGACGGGCTCCACGCAGACATTCACACCTCATAAGCGTACATGATTACACCGTTACAACATTATTTACACACCTGGAGGTCATATTTACTTTCAGCTCATCTCGAAGTGTGATCCCAGCGTGACGGCATATATTCATTTTGAAGAAAATTCCACAACAGAGTTGCATCAGAATGCTCAAGCACAGTCTAACATTTCCTCAGTGGGGAAAAAAAGAATTAAACGTGCCCGGATTATGAAACATTGCGGATGTTGATGATAATGGGTGTATATTTTACATTACACTACATTTCTGCTTTGTTCTTTACTGCAAATGAAAGGTTCTCGGGGCGCTTAGGCCCTTTAGGAAGAGAACATATAATGATCTTCATTTACAGCTGCACTGGAACTGCAGCTTGTCAAGCTGCTCATTTCAAGTTGTTCGACTGCAGTCAAAAGCAGCTTTTTGAAAAAGTGGTTCAACACAGGAACTGAAGGCCTCAAAGTTTAGTTTTAAAGTTAAGCTGAACCTGTCAGTTTTAGTCATAACACAATTTTGACAAAATGTGTAGCTACTGCATTTCATCTAAATTCAAGATTATTTATTTAATATTCATTTAATATTTTATTTGTCAAACAGCTGTATTTATCTGACACAAATATTCAGAAACCTAATTAGGGAGACAGCATTACAGCATTTGAACAAATCATTTTACACTAAATATCACCAATAACTCCACAAAAATGCTATATTTCAGTCACCATAATTTGTATAAATCGAAAACAAATAATGAAAAGCCCTATTTAACTAAATACTATATTAAAATTACTATTTTAATAGGCTACTGATTAGTTTTTTGAGTGCACACCATTTTAATGTATTTTGCAAAATAAGAAAGTATTAATTTCTACGTTAAAAAAGAAAAAGAAAAAGAAAAAGAAAAATCCTCACTGCACCTTTAACGTGATGACTTCTGCTAGAGCCTGCTGATGTTTTTTTTTAGCATTCTGCATTAACATCAAGGGTAATTCTGACGTTACAGTTGTAGATACAGATAGAATTAATGTATATGTACACATACGTACACACACACACAAACACACACACACACACACACACACACCCACTGCAACACAGCATGTGCTCGGTAATGCCGTGTGTTTCTGCATATGCATACCTCATTAGCATCAGACCATGTTATGAACACTGTAAAACTATAATGAATCTCTTCCCAGAATCTGAGCAGCAGGTCTGGAGGTTCAGGCTTGAGTGGGTCTGCCGTTTTAAAGAGCGTCTCCGACTCAATGTTTAATCATAACCATAAATTTATAACAGCCATTTCAGTAACACACACCACAGCAGCAGCCATTTTCGTCTAGTAGAGAAGCTTTTAACCGAACGTCTAACAACCGCAGATACATCCATTTAGTATGCGCAGTAATTCCACATTGAGGATAATGAGAACGGCTGACTACAGCGAAGGTCTGTGTGTGTGTGTGTGTTTTGGTTTTCTGAAACCCAAAATGCATTCGACCATATCTTTTGGGTTTGTGTTCAAGGCATTTGAGTGATTCTGGATTTCAAACCAAAAGTCTGAGACCACTCATAAAACTGCCTCTATTTTTATTTATTTTTTAATGCATTTTTTTTCTTCAAAAATTATATTAGCAGCATAGAAATTTTAAGTGGGACGTTTAATTGAAAAAATGAACAATTGAAAATTGACGTTTAATTGAAAAATTGTCTTTGTATTTGGTATGGGGGTCAACGACAAAGTGCCCATGATAAACGCAAGAAAAAAAAACATTTTACAAATCTAGTTTAAAACACATGTGCCATGATTTTAAGCAGTGTACTCAGTACACAGTGTTCTGTGTTTATGTTTGTTTCAGATGGTTTGAAATTCTTAAAAAAAAAAAAAATTCAAGAAAAGTTTAAATTAATTGCTCTCAAACATGTCTGGTTTAATCAAGTAAAAAGTTGCACTCCTTACACTGTATTATTTATAACTGAATTTAATCTTTTTAAAAGAAGTATCATGAATTGAAAATTCATAAATATCATTACATTTCTGGGAATGCACCACATGACATCTCATTGTTTTAAACCAACAACAACAAAAAAAAAGTCATAAGCTTTAATGATTTTTTTTTTTTTTTTTGCAATGTTGTTTGCACAATAACTTTAATGTTGCATGTTACAAAAAATATGAATAAGCAGTTTCGCAGTTTAATATGTATTTGTATTAATTGTAATAATTTTATATTTTTAATAATTATAAAAATTATGATAATTTTTAAGAAATAAAAAAATAGATAATTTAGTACAAAGTAAAACACACTCATTATAGAAATGTGCGCAATGTTTAAATTTGATGTATATTTATCTTTTTTTTTAAGCATGTTGGTTGCACCATGACTAATTTGGCAGGCACATTTTTTACATATTAATAAGCGGTTTTGCTGTTTAATATTTATTTGTATTAACTGTTATTTTTTAAAACAATAATAATATTTATAATAATAATTATTATTATTATATTAATAAGAAATATTAATACTTTTTTATTTTAAAATCTGAATGCAAAGATTAAGACAAAGAAACAAACATGCTCATAGAAGTGTATTCAGTCAATGAATTAACTTAACATAAATTTTAAGTGTATCTTTTAACAACAATAAAAAATGGCATCGTGTCATTGGCCCATGTCTCTCTGTTGATTACATTAGTTACAGTGAAGCTGAAAACTCGATCCATGTTGTTAATCTAAAAGGAAACGATCCAATGGGAGACTCACTTACAGGTACTTCCTGTATTAAAGTCCAGTTTTTGTCTTGAAAGCACATCTCTACATCTCCACATCTCTTTAGTAGTTATCTCTTCTGTTTCATCCTGGAATGCTCTTGCTTGTACCAACACACACAGACAAACTACAACTTGAATTTAGATCGGACACACTGATCCCTTGTTTTCAGCTACAGGATTGAGCTTAAACAATTAAAAAGACAGACACATTGTTACACTTTCTTTGAAGTGAACAATAGACACACACACACACACACACACACACACACACACAAGCAGGGTAGGGTAGGGTTCGTGAAGTTTGACACAATGGCTCTTTGCTGTGTATACACTCTCATGCTGGAACAATGCTCTATTGTCCAGGTCAGCACTGCTGTAATTTATGTAAAGATATGTTCCCCCCTTTCTGTCTCTTCCTCTTTTTCCCACCCTCTTTCTGGCCTTTTTTTGTCCCACTCTTTCTTTTAAGGAGACACTTTCCTCTTCTTCTACTTTCTCCCATCCTTCATCCAGTAAGACCCCTGTGTCAGTGGTTTTCTTCATCTACTTAGGGTTCCTACAGTATACTGATTCTCTTTCTATTCTCGGCTCCATCATGCTATTCCACTCTTTCAGATCAGGCACATTGATAGAATATGGTAAACTTCCAAAGTTCTAAAAAGCAACAGTAAAAAATGGCTAAATAACAATAAACCACTGATCTAGCATTAAAAGCGGTTCGTTTTAAACAAACTAAATGTTTAATATTTAATACTTCAGGCTTTTTTTTTCCCCCCAACATAAATATTAATAAGAAAACAGTGTTCTTTTCTAACCCAGAAGGGGAGAAGAAATAAAAGAAGGGAACTGAAAAGCTTTGGCCCGAAATCAAATCTATAAAAACAGGAAAACTGTCATGTAATTTTATGGCCACAGACCATCTTTCCTTCCTTTTTGGAGCCAAAAGAGGACAAGGGTAGAGCCAAAAGCAAAAAAAAGGAGCATTTTCACTTATACGTTAATGAATATTCATATAAATCCTAAAAATAATTATTAGATACACATGCAGATAAACACAAAAGTGGGGACTGGGCTCCTGCTAACCAGGGTAGTCAATTTTTTTTAAAAAAAGTTGCTGTTAAAACATTATTTACTACAATTTATCTTAATTTAAGTTGTATTTAGTATAAATGCATCCATTTCAAGGTTAAGCCGTCACCCTGATTGACGTTTTTGTGTATGTTCTCCAAACTGCAGCTCACTTACAGCTATAGTAGTAATGGTGTCCGGGCAGGAATTCAAAGCCCAGGGAGAAGGGCGTGAAGCGCTGGATCTTTTCAGAGAACCTGACAGGACCGTAGGGAGCGTACGGCTGGTTACACTCCCATCTCTTAATGGCCTCTTTAGTCTCCACGCAGCCCCTGAACTGGGCCTCAGACACCAGGTAGAGAGCCAGAGTCTCCACAGGACCGCTGGACGGGGGGTCGGCGGGATAGTGTGGACACAGTATATCCAGATAATCACTCAGATTGACCTGGACAGAGTAATCATCTCCTGTTAACCTGAGAGCAAGAGAGAGAGAAAGAGTGGTATATTAGAGGGTGTATTTCTATCATGAGAGAAATTCATTGCCACAGTCATTAAAAATGGCATTTTTCCAAAGTCCACAGAACAGATTTCAGATGCGTCAGCAAGATCCGCACTGAATCACACTTGCTTGGCCGCTCCGTGGAATATTTAGTGATCAGTCACTGCTGCGGAAACAAATGCTTTAACGCGTCAGAAAATGAGTTATACCAGATGATACAGACAGAGGGATGCAGCCAAATCTTGTAATTGTAAAGATGGGCAAGCTAAATTAAGCAAGTTTTCGTGTTACTGGAGTGATAGTTCACAATAACACTGAAAGGAAAGAGAACCCCTGAGGAATTCAGAAAGGTCAAGAGATTCACACAGCAGCAGATACGGACCATGGCTCTTAATAAAAGCTTCATGCTAATTAGTGAGGGTTTCCTTCCTTCGCTTGCCACACGCCCAAAGTCAAAAGTCAAGTCGCACTAATAGGGGAAGAATTAGCATAGAATGGCCCTTAGTGGCTTGGTAAATAAATTCACGCTTCCATTTGTTTACACACTGTTGATTTTAAGAGGAGGAAGTGTGTACAAGACACCATCAATGAAATGAAAGCAAGAAAGAGAGACACAAAGAAATAAAAGAAAAGAAAAAGAAATCATAAAGGATTAAAAATGAAAGATGGAAAGAGAAAACCGAGAGAGATAAAAGGAAATTAGACAAAAAGAAAGAAAAACCAAAAAATATATAACAGACCGAAAGAATGAATGAAAATGAACAAAAAAATTATGAACAAAATAAAAGATGAACAAACATAATGAGAGAAATATGGAAAAAAGACAGGTAGAACCAAGAACGAATGAATTAAAGAAAAATAGAGAGAGAGAAAAATATTAAGAAAGAAAAAAGAAAAGGAAAAGTAGGAACAAAAAAAGGTGAACAGAATGACAGAAAAATAAAGAAAAGTCAAAAAGATAGCAAGACAGACAAATGAAAGTATGAATGCAGGAAATTAAGAAAGGAGGAACAAAAAGAAAGCAAGAAAAACTAAAAATAGAAAGAATGACAATGAACAAAAGAATGAATAAACAATAAGGATGAACAAAAATAATAAAAACATTTTGGAGAAAGACAGGCAGAAGCGATGACAGAAGCAAAGAACAAAAGAAGAGTAGGGAGAGAGAAAAATATAAAGAAAGAGAAAGAAAGAAAAAAGACAGAAAAGAAAGTGAAAAAGATAGCAAGACCGAAAGATGCAAAGAAAGTATGAATGACAGAAGAAAATAATGACAGAAATTTAAGAAAGGAAGGAAGGAATCCAAACAGAAAAGAAGAAAAAAAGAATGTAAAAAAGAAAAAGTTTGCAGTTCACAGTACTTAAGAAGTGCAGCTCAACTACAGACCGTGGAAGAGAGGTGAGGACGGAGAGAGAGAAGGGTTAGAGAGCGGAGAGACAGACACATGGAGGGAGGTAAAGAAAGGGTTCTGCTTTAATTAGTGGCCCTAGAGAGAGTTTGGTGGGAGACAGCAAGAAGACAAGATGGGTTTTAATTGTCTTTCTTGACTGCGAACGTGTGTGTGCCTGAGAAGGAACGCGAGCGAGGGATGAGAGGAGGCCACGGAGGAGAAGAAGTACAGGATGTGAGAGCGAGGTGGCCGGGCCAGGTCTGTCACTGGGAGTCTTTTGTGAAGAAGCGGCAGAGGAAGTCTGAGAAAGAAAGAAGGGAGGGAGGAAGTGAGCAGAAGAATGAGGAGGGGGTTATACAGAGTTAAGTGGGTGGACAGAGAGACGACAGAAAAAGGCTAATGAAAGACTGCAGACCAGAGGAAGAAAGAGCAAGGGAGCCAAAACAGATGGAGTGCAGAGGGAGAAACAGAGAAACTTAGAGAGTAAACTAGGTATCTGACCCACAACTATGACCTAGTTAAAAAATTACCTCCATTTTTTTGTTGTAAACTCATACAGAACCAAAAAAATACAAGATGTGCTCTGGCTGAGGCCATCCTTCCATTAACTTTCATACTGAACCAACAACAGTGATTTGAGATGAAGATAAAGATCATCTCTTCATCAAACTATCATGACTTAGTCCATCCAAGATCTGACAGCAAATGTCGTATTTACAAATATTGCAAGCTTGGCCAGTGATGAGACATCCATAAGTTGCTAATTAGCTGTCAAGCTAATGTAATTTTCATCAATCAGGCCCATCTGAAGAGACAATCATCTCATGTCGTAGTTGAATAAATGAACACTGGACCAGAATAAATAGAGTTTGTTTGACCTTTTCTCTTGTTTTCTCAGGATTATACATTCAGAAACTAATCTGAGGATCAGTTTCATGTTTAATTTCATTAGAGATTGTTATTGGATATTTATTGGTTAAGGAATAAAGAGTCATTCATACCAAGGATGGTAACTATAAATATAGAAGTTTGATAATTGTTCTAATTCTATTCTATTCTATCACCCTCAAGTTTAAAGAGAATTTAAAGTGATCGATGACATAACTATAGCACTCGCTTAGAATAAACAAAACAATATGGTCTGTTGGTGTGGATGCAAATATAGTCTTTTATTTTCTTAGTGTGAACGGGCCTATATGGAAGAGGAAAGCTTTAGAGTGAAAAATAAAATTGGTAATTGTGAGATAAGGATTAAAATAAAGTCAGTTATGAGGAAAAAATAACTATGAAAAAAGTTGTAAATATGAATTGACACATTGCTTCCATGTGTAACAATATGCTTACAGTATATCATGTTTTTCACAAAAAATATTAAGCAGCAAAACTGTTTCCGGCATTGATAAAAATGAGAAATGTTTCTTGAGCACTAAGTCAGAACATTAGAATTATTTCTGAAGGATTGTGTGTAAAGACTCTAGTAATGCCTGCTGAAAATTCAGCTTTGCCATCACAGACAAATTAATTTAAATAGAATACAGTTTAAAATTGTAATAATATGTCTGTATCTTCTGAATCCTGTATCTTTTGAATACTTTTGGTATTTTGACTTCAGAACCATAAAAAAGAAAAACTTTTGAACAGTAGTGTAAAATAAGAAATGATCAAAATGTTCTGTGTTTGGTAAGTTTGAACCACAGAGTGTAACCACAGAAATGACAACATCAATTCAAACCAACTTAAAAAATAATAATAATAATTTCAAATCGAGGGGTAATGCACCGCAATTACTCAAAGTACACAAGTTTTTAGGATGAAAGCCGCTGAAAAACCAGCGTAATCGAACTCTTAGATGGTTAAACCTTCTGGAGAAAAAGGTTAGCAAGACTAAATCGTGCAATTATAGCATCTGAGAACTGCAGCTGAACTTTGACAGTGTCAGACAACATTATGCCCTAGTTATAATATTCAAACTGCTATAATTCACAGACACCAATAATTATGTGTAGCTGAGCTTCCAGTCATAGCACACTCTCTTTACAGTGCGGCAGAGATGAAAGCGCAATAAGTAAAGGAAATGTGTTTACGGGTCCCTCTCCTCCTCCACACAGCGACTCGAGCGATGACACAACCAGTGAGCTGATCAATAACTGTGACTGAGTATTGGTTCTCAATCTCCACGACAGGCCGAATCGATCAGGAATCAGTCATACGAAACTCAGACAAGGCCTTATGATCAACACCCTGGAGCTGCATAACACATCTCAATTAACACACCCACATACTCGCAAATACATGTACACAAGAAAATAAAATCGGTTATGAACTGTCAACTAAAATGAAGCATGCAGAACGACTTTCCTACACACATTACTAAAAGCTGGCAGATCAACTCGTCCATTTACATATTACTTTACAGAGGGCAACTGAGAGTAAAAAGGTGAGGGAGTGAGAGGGAAAAAGAAGCTATAAGGGACAGGAGACATAAAGCAATCAGCAGAGAGAGGTTAAAGTGTCAGGCTTTGTCAGATAGTCTGAAAAAGGAAAATGCCCTGAGTATTAGAGAACGACTGGGGGGTGGGGAGGTGGGATGCTAGGCCCTGTAAACTGTGGTAATCATGGTCGTATTCACTGTGGCTGCTTCCCTTGAACTGAGACCTGCCGTGGACTTCAGTGGATGCATGAATAATGATGAAGAAGAACTCAGTTTACTGAAGAGGAAGAATAAATACTTAACAGATTCATGCACTAGGGGCTGTCAATTGAATGTGTCAATTCTGTGTGATTTATTACAATTAAAACAATCCAACAATAAAAAAAATGTAAATATGGGAAAAACAAAATACAGAAATGCATCCTCTGCAAAGTTTACCTCAGACGGACTAACAAACTAGATTAGAAAAGGGTTTGCATAAATTGTATGTATAAATAATATTAATAAAATAATAAATTAAATATTAAAATCTAAAAAAAAAATACAAACTAAAACAAACAAAAATTATACTGTAAAATACTGAAATAATACAAAATGAAAGAATCTGAATGAATGAATTTGGAGAAAAAGGGGATTTAATAAATAAAAGCAAATTTTGAATCTATTTTATGTTTTCTTATGCAACAATAAGTCTTTTTAATTCTCATAAATTCAGGGCTTTTGACATCAAATCTTGACAATATATATTGCTATTTGCAGGTAATATGCTTGAAGGGATAGATCACCAAAACTGAAATTCTATTTATCATATAATCATGTGTGACTTTGTCTTCTGTATGACATAAAATAAGATCACATTTGAGAAATTTCTCTGTAATTTTTGTTGATAAAGTGGAAGTCTGTGGTAACCAAAACTGTTTGTCTATCAACCTAAATATTATCTTTTTGTGTTCTGCAGAAAAATGAAAGTCATACAGGTTTGGTGCGAAATTTGGGTGAGTAAGTGACAAAATTTCCCTTTAATCAGTTATCATATCGTTTTTTTTTTTTCACAGAACCGCTACAAATACAAAAAAGGCACGAGATCTTAAATGATTAAATCATTAAATGATTAAATACAGACACAGTAGATTATCCTACAAGATCCATATAATGTCTACCACATATATTGTGTCTGATTAAATCCTGCAGCGCTGAAGCCAAACTGGAGTCATTATACCATTACAGCAGGCGCTTCACGCTTTTAATAATAGAACATATTCATAGTAAAAAAAAAAAGAAGGTTGTGTGGGAGTATACGCCTTAGCGCGAACATGAATGAAAATAGGGGCCGACCCTGCCAGCAGCACCTTTGATCCCTTTATAAAAGAGAATAATTAAAACACGAACAATTTCACAACCACGGCGGATGAATACAGAGCAGCTCCAACAAGGCACGCATACCAAGTGAGCCACGCAATCTCGCTTCAGTCTTACTGTACACAGCAACATAATTGCTAAATGGACCTGATAATTGATCAACAATGCCAGGCTATCCACAGAACAACATGAAAACATGCTGGGAAAGGAAAGGGAGCTGTGAGGGCTGGGGTCAGTGAAGGTGACCTAATTGGCTCCTCGAGCTTCAGGACTGGTGAAGGTGAAAGTTGGGGGTCCTGATGGACTCGGCAGTGAAAGAACCTCATAAGAACTCTGAAGTCAAACAACAAGGAAAGGGCATATTTATGTAGAGCTGCCCTGAGGCGGCCAGCAGTAGGTTCATCTGAGGAGCTATGATAAGAGATTGGGAAAAAATACACGAAGACAAGGACTTGGAAGGTTTTGAGAACACAGTATATAGTGAAGTCACAGGAACTGAAAGAAGGAGAGAAAGTTTATTGGAAAGATGAAGGATTTAGTTGAGGGGTTGAGACTCAAGGTGGGCTGGTATGCTCGGCCAAGCCGAACTCTTCCAGGCAGGACACCAGCATGGGAACAAGGGATGTGGAGCAAAAGGAGGAGAGGAGCAGAAAGGGTAAAAAAAAAAGAGAGACCTTGGCAACAGGCAAGGCATCTGAGGGGAGTCAAGGGGGCTACAGGGGTGAGAAAGAGGATGGGTGAGAGAAAACAAAAGAAAAAGAGAGTGTACTCATTCCCCAAAGCGGATCCAACGCTCCACTGCACTTTCAGTCAGTGGTTCATCCCTCCATCGCAGACAGTAACAGGAGGAAGAGCAAATGAGATGATTTAAATCAGAAATAGATTCTCCAACGCCTGGGCAATACAAAATTGGGAATTTTTGTATACATTTTGATAGTGTTTAAAATTTCATCTTTAAAAACAGTATGCCAGTTTTACTCACATCTCACAATTTATGCTAACGCTTAGTATATGTGTGTGAGCGTGCATCAAAAGTTTCTAATTACAACATGCTCAATCAACAGTGTTGAGCATTGTAACCAATCACAGACATGTCGGCTGAGCGCTGAATGCAATGACCAAAGCATTTAACTTAGTCAGTGACACATAAAGTCTGATTTATACTGGCCACAAAAATTATATTTACAAGAACTCAAAACTGAAATAGTTAGAGCAGATTAATAGTTCCCAGCATGCTTTGCTTCAGTTCAGTCTCTTTTATGCATTTTTACACAAGACTTGTGTAAGGGGAGATCTGTTTGTGCTTGCTGTTATGTTGAGACTTAAAAATTGTTTCTGGGGGTTATGCTGAAGAATAGAGCCTGTGGTTAAGTCGAAGATGGACCAATCTTTATACTGCTCTGTTTAAAAGTAGTATTGACATTTGTTGATTGCATTGATAGTGTTTTATTGTATCAGCACATGTGCTTTAAGCAGCTAGTTAGCTAGCAGGAAAGAGAAGTCAATGTTATTAATTTAAATGGTTTAAACCAATATGGTTAAGTTTCACTAAGCATTCAGAACTATTGATTTTTAAACTTAAATGAAGTGATCGGTTTCCTCAATTAAAAACTCATTACAACTCACTGGGTTTTACAGTGCACAAAAGGAACAATTAACACCATATTTACTTAAAGTTATCAATATAAAAACAATACAAAAGTTGCCTATACTATGCAATGAATCTGATCTCTAAACTGTGTTTAAACATTGTTCGTTTTAATGAAAGATTTGCGTGTGTATAGAACACACTTGTGCGGTGAATGAAAAGTCCAGCGTTTTAAAAAGCGTCTGACTGCACGCACTGCAAAGACATTAATATCCCACGCATACTACTGTACTGTTGATAATGATGGGGGCAGGTTGGAGAAAAAAATCCCCTAAACCAACAGAAAATAGCATAAAAAGAACTAGTGTAGCAGAACATCTTTAGACCTGAGACCAAATAGATTAAAAATGCAAAAATATTGAGATTTTTTAGCTGTATTGCCCAGCCCTACGTTTTTTCTGGTCAATATAGATGGCAGGCTTTCATTCAGTCACACCATCTTCCTCTGACTGCCTCCCCCATTTTAACTCAGGAATATTTCATGCGATGTGCATATGACCTGTATCAAAGTCGTCCTCATATTCACCATTAACCCTCAACCTTGCACGTTCTCTTTTCGCCTTCTCTCCGCCAATCTCTCGCTCTCTTTCTCTCCCCAGCTCTCATCAGGTCAGGATAGTCTCTGGGGTTTGACAGCCACGCTGCAGATGCAGCCCTGTTAGAGCCTGTTTGAAAGAGGACTTCAAAACCAGTGAAACAGGGAAGAACTCAAAAATCACGCCACTGTGGAGCATTTCATCACTGTAGGGTTAACACAGACAGGGGTTCTCATCTCGCAGGTCTGTTCTGACGGTCGGTCACGAACATGAGCAAGGAGAGAAAAATGATGCTAAATGCCAATGATGCCAATATTATATAGGATATAATAAGGCATAGTGAAAGTATCAAAATAAATATGCTGTTTTGAAGGAGGAGAAAATGCTTTGGAAGCCAAAATGGACAGGCTGCATGAGATGCCCTTATTTTCCTAAAGTATGAGCGCAAATACACAACAAATCAGATATGACCCAGACTACACGAATGCACGGCTTATGACAACCACAATGAGTTTTGTGAATTATTGGCTGCCGAAAGCATGATACCATTGAAATTAAATTCCGTATAATGAACAATTTTGGTGTTGTGGTGGGTTCCAAATGATGTCCAATAAAAAATCTGGTCCTGAAGCAAAACCAGTTGAGCACCACTGCACCACAAGGTTCTAGACCAGCAAAATCACAGATGCGCTCATGAACCTAGCAATTGAAATGTTAAGATTAATCACTTCTTTTCCATGATAAACAGGGTTATGGGGTCAGATATGTACACACTCACACATATTATACGCTACCATTCCAAAGGTTGGCGTCTGTATTTAATGTTTTTTAAATAAGCCTCTTATATTTAACGAAGTTGCATTTATTTGATCAAAAGTACAGTAATAAAGTCAATACTATATGGGTTACTATTAAACAATTTTCTAATTTAATATATTTTAAAATGTAATCTATTTCTGCGATTGGCAAAACTGCATTTTAAGCAGCAGTCTTTAGTGTCACATGATCCTTCAGAAATGCTGGTTTGGTGTTCAAGAAACATGTTTTTTTATTATTATCAGTGTTGAAAAGTGTGTTAACGTGAGACTCTTATCGGGCGATAAAAAAAATATCACCGCTAATCTATTCTCAAAATTGGGTTGGGAGCTGGGTTTATACTAAGCAAGCTATGATGACTTTCACCTTGATATTTTATATAACTGACTCGCTGAGGACAGCCTTAAAAGATGCTCAGGACAGTTGACGGGCTACGGCTGCGCATCATCACGAAAGCTTATTTTTTTCACATGTTGTTAAGCCTTACCGCTTGTCGATTTAAACATTAAAGCATCCAAAAACAAGACACGGAAAAGCTAAACAGAGTAGCTGGTTACTCGTGCGCTGTGTTCGGTGCGGAGAGAAAGAGAGAGAGCCGTGTATCACGGACAGCGACACTGAATCGAGCTCTCTTCTGCGAGGTTCTCCTCGAAGTCCCTCCAGCACCTGAACGAACAAATACTAAATCGCAGTTTGAACTAACAAAAATATGCTAAAGAGACCGATTCAGTACTCGTGGTGTTCTGGTGTTCAGGACTCACGTGGAGAAAGGCGTCTCAAAACACTTGAACATCGAATTTGCTTATTTTTGCTCTTGTGCCGACAAATACATACAAAATATGTCAAAATATCCACCTTGGAAATTATGCTTGTAAAAGCTGTCAGTTATTTCTGAAGTGAAAGTAAACAGTTGAGGAAGAAAATGTGATGTGTATTATATTGGATGCGTTCATCGTCTCTTAAAGTGACCACGCCTAATTTAGCGACTGGCTGCTGTAATGTTAATCCAAGAAAATGAAAATCACTCACTGCTCTTGACTGAATTACTTTGTAGTTTTAACAGTCAAACCAAAAATTATTCAGACACCAGATATAATTTTTGATATATATAGCAAAACTGTAATGTGAGAAATGTTGAAGGTGTCTGAATAAATGTAGGTTTGATTGTATATTTAATTTATTGAAGACTTTCCAGTGCTATTTTACATTTAATTATTTGGTTTCTGTACCTTGACACCAACAAACTTAAAAAAAAAACTTAAACATTGGTGTGAAACAAGAGTAATGTTGTTTGCACCTTGTGCAATGTGGAATTAGTTTACAGCTTTTTCAAGTACTTTGTGATGCATTTTGGAAACAGGATATGAGCCCCTTTTCTAATGCACCACCTAGCTTGATAAACCCCTTCTCAAAGACTTACTGTTTGTCAATTTACACACATATTCTGAATGCCTTCAACAGAATTCGAATGAGCCATTTTAATCTAGATTAATTTCAAGATCACAGTGAGATTAATCTAGATTTAAAAAAAATTATCTATGCCCACCTCTAATATATATATATATATATATATATATATTAGGATTATTTCATGGAAAGTAAATAAATGTAAAGAATTTTACATTGTTACAAAATATTTCTGTCACAATTGACCGCTTGAATGTATCCTTGCTGAATAAAACTATTAAGTATTAAAAAAAATAAAAAATAAAGAAATAAAGAAATCTTGCCTTCCACATTGTTAAAATTAGAACGAGAATCTGACTAAATCATTTAATATTTTACATAATGTGATTCAACAAAAAATGAGCGCCGCGAATTTGTATTAACAAACAAATTATTTTCATAAACCAAATTACTCACGGTGCATATGCTCATTTTGGAGTAGTAAACACTAAATACAAAGTAGTTATGAAGAGAAAAGCAGGAAGACTTTCAGGGACTGTGAAGGCAGCCATCCACAGCTTCCAAAACTGTCACAAATCCAAAAACACATTCAGACTGCCTCACGAAATAAACCAACCCTGCCACAAATATGTCCTTCCCCTCTGCCCCCTCCTGTGATAAACCCACCTAAGCTCCAGCATGTGGCGCATCCCCAAACCCCATGTTAGCATCAGCGCTAGCCTAACAGCCGCTAAGCTCTTCATGCGGCTCTGATGTGTTCAACCGTTTCAGACCGTGTGTGTCTGTTCATTCAGCCATGTTGTGTCTAACCTGACTATTAAGACTCTTCAGACAAACACCTACTTGGTTTCTCACTTTGGCCATCTGGTACCCCCCTATTTACCCCTTAATCTCATTCTCTACAACCATTTCCTGTTCACTGCTCTATATGACATTCTTGAAGTGGTCGTCTCAGCCTCCTTCAGGTCTCGTTTCCTCCCTGTTTTTTCCTAAAAGTGAGCAGGATCCAAAGCCTTTGTTAATGGATGTTATTCCGAAGTGTAGAGGAGGAAACAAGGGAACACGCGCACACACACAAAAACAAACAGGACTTCTGACCTTCAGCTTCCTTTCTGGTGCCAGCATTTGCGTGGCTCTTTCTATCTCTCCACAGGCGCCAGGTGTGGGGCCACATGTGGTTAGGGGCTTAGTTTGTTTCCTGTGAGGTTATGGCTTTCCACACATGCTAAACAACCTAGTGAGTTCATGCTAGGAATGTATTATTCATTTGTAGTGTGTGAGAGAACCGTGTTCCAGTTGAAAGAACAGCACCAACACCCAGTTGCCTTTGCGGGGACAGAACAAGGTTGTTCTGCAGGTGCAGCAATTCGTGATATTGATTTGAACATTTTTCAGGACAAGGCTTTTGTGGCATGGAAAAGCTGTAACTACACCCCAGAAAATTTATTTCTATCGTTATGCTGAGGAGAACTTGACAAAGACTAACGCTTCTGACTGAGCTAAGCTGTATTCGTTTGTCCATGGCATTTTATAACAACTAACGCAGGGGAATTTCTTTTGGTCAGTGAAAAAGTGATTCTGGAAATGCCATATTTCTGGTTATTAATATGTTACATGTTCCTATGTGTCCTAATGTGCTATGTATGCATTTATAAATGTGGGTTTGTGTCTGTCAAAAGATCAGTGCTCTTTTATAAACTTCAGATTAGAAAGTCTGATTTAAAGAATAACAAACAAAAGCTTTATAAGAGATTTAAAAAAATATATAATAATTACAATGCATTTTAAATTTATTAACATAAGAGGAGTTTCAAATTAACAAATTATTCTAAGATCAATAACAATTTTATTATGTTGCATCCCAAGGAAGGACTAAAAACAAAACTGCATAAAGTTGTGTGAAAGCTATCTATCTATCTTCTAGAAAATATTTTAATCATTTGCTTTAGCACAGCCAATTATTTAATTAATTCTGTTAACACACTATATTTTTTTCTTAGATTTATAAATTAGTCTTTTTTGCTTTAAATTATATTTTACATTTTAGGAAGGGAGTCCCTCACAGGACCATCTTCATACATCCTAAGGTCATCAGGAGGTTTATTAATTTTTTATTTGTTGTACATCTATTTTTTTCAGTCATGAAATGTTTACAAGATTTTAATCATAATTTCTTTGTGAAAACGTTCATATACAAGCTTTTCACTCAGATAACCATGTATGCCGGATTCACAAACGAAACCCATTGCTTCTTAATTCAGTTCATTAATTCGTTCATTAGGCTTGTTCGTTCATCCATTCAAGCTAATACATTACGGACAGACGCTAAAGATTGACCTACATGCTCCTGTAATCACCATGCAGCGGTTGTAACGTGTGCAAAAAACCTGTTTCTGTGCTCTGAGAAGCTAAGGCTTGCTTGGAGCGCGGAGCTTGGCTGCTCCTCTGCAAAGCTGCAGGAGATAGGTTTGTAAAGTCTTCTAAAAAGGAATGCACCGTGTGTATGTGTATGGAAGAGGGGGGTGTTTAGCATTTAGCAAGGCACCGAGACTTTGCCAAGTCTTTGTGTGCCCCCTGTTTTCAAATGCGTTTATCACTGGGCAACGGTGCGGCCCGGGGCTCTTGAGGCCGGAGCTCAAACAGAGAGCCGGGTCTATTTTCTGCCTGTTAGCACAGCGCCCCGTTCACCAAGAGTCAGCAGGACCCACAGCTCTACAAAGAACAGGAGGGGATGACTTTAGCATGCGGTGTGTGTGTGTGTGTGTGTGTGTGTGTGAATAAGTCAGGATCTGAAAGAAGAAGATTAGCAAATGGCCTTCTCAGCCTCTATGCGAACCTGTGCTGATGCTCTGCTATTGAAGTGGACACTGGCTGCTTTTCTTGCTGAATACAGATAAAGCTAATACCTACATAAAATAATAGCTTTTCAGTGAATACCCCCAAGCATTTTAAAAGGCTCTTTTATAGTCTTTTTTCACCCATTTAACACCATGAAAGAAACTTAGTACCTACTTCAGGCTGTGAAAGAAACCCCAAGAGCGAAAAAAAAAAAAAAAAGAAAACGAATGAGAATGAGAATTTTGTTCATTATAAACTACTAAAACACCAACGGAGCGCAAAAGAGCCACAATTAGAGAGTGCAATTTTGGAAAGTGTGCAAAGGGATTGTTCACCCAAAAATGACAATCCATACACCTGTTATCATTTACTGACCTCTCATGGCACTTCAAACCTGCATAACTTTCTTTCTTCTTCGGAACACATAAGGTTATATTTTGTAGAGCTGTTATTGCGCATACGATGGAAGTCAATGGGGTCCAAAACAAAATAACGGTGCAGTCCAAAACCAAACTACATTGGACCCTATTAACTTGAGTTGTATGGACCAAATTTAATGTAAAAATTACTGTTAAGTTATGGCCTGTTTTATTTCCCCCCATAACTTCTTTCAAAATGCTGCACAACGGAGGTTTACTGTTAAAATTAAAACAGGAGTGAAACAGGATATTCAGATGTATTCCTTTAAAAAAAAGTTGTTTAACCTGTATAACTGTTATTAATACTTTGAGAAGTACATTCTACTGTACCACGTAACATGTCAGAATTTCTTGAAGTTAAATGGAACTTATTTTGTAGGTTTCTGTGTATATGATTTATTTATTATTTATTTATGAAATGATGAAATGCAGGTGAAGTGAACTAGAGCAGCTCAGTTGTGAAATGTCCTCATACAGTGAGACACCACGAGCGTCACACGAGCTTGAGTGGGTGTAGTAGACAAAAGTCATTCACACAGGGACATGCAGAACATACAGACTTCATATTTAAGAAACAGCTTCTTTCCTCTTTAATAGTCACATACACTAGTTCATGTTACAATTTGACACTTGACTTTTGATTTATTCATCCAAATTGCCAAATGCCATGATACAGTACATGTAATACAGTTAATTAAATTTTTACGACTTTATGATTCCGCAATTCAATCCATGTTTTTTGCACTGCCCTACGTGGTAGGTGTTGTATTGGCTATAACGGTCACATGAACATCTCTGAATCGGTGCTTGTGGGTGTCCAGGGGGTATGTAAGGCCAGAGGTGCAGTGATCTGGGAGTCAGCCAATCTGGAGCCGGGCGCTACGCCAGCCCCTCTCCGCCCCACCCTTTCCTCCAAACCTCAGACTAATGATGGTTCTGGCTGTTTTAAAAACCTTTTGCGTTCGCTTTAAATACAACTTCCTCCTTTAGCTACCGTACAGCCGACGGTGCCTTTCCTCGGAGGGTCATTAAAAGGCCGGGAAATATGACCAAAGGAATGAAAAAAAGGAAAGCGCACACAATGGAAAGTGCGTTTGGAGACAGGTGTCTGCCTGTAGGATTGGCGTAGCGGCCGCTGTAGTGGTCTGCGGTGCGCGTGCCCCTCTCTGATCTGCAGGCCCAGCTGTCGATGGTAAGTGGGTTAGGGCGAGCAGCCACCAGAGTTACATGCTCCAGTGTTCAACCCCGCTCTGCACTGAAAAGGGCGCCTGCTAAGCAAATAAGCAATAACGATAAATCTGAGCTGGCTTTGGGCATCCATCATTGCGAAAGTGGGTCACAGTTTTGATAGGCTAGGAACTCTTGGCTGTTTCTGCCTCTCTTTCCCGCACACATCCCTCCTCTCTTGCTCTCTCCTCCTTATTTAATCACTACATAGTCCAGCTCTTTTCATTACCTGGTCCATTTACTCTTTAGCCATCCACCTGTAAAGAAGACTTCCTTGTCCCTGACTTTGCTTTACATTAGGGCTGGGTGATATATCTGACGATATGATCATGTGCATCTAGTGAGTAAATCTGGTTCCGTGATTAATGCTTAATCGCCATCAAATGGCCTTCGATAATGAACATGATATTGCGTAGCTTGTCAGTGATCTACGGCTCTGTCTATTAAATGCCGCTCAATTTGAAAACAAGTAATGGCGATTTAGCGTTAATCACGGAACCAGATTTACTGACTAGATGTGCATGGTCATATCATCATCACCCAGCCCTAATTTACATTTTAGTATACTTATATTTTATTTACAGTGTATACAACACATTCAAAAGTTTGGGGTCAGTACATTTTTTTCCTAAAAGAAATTCAGCAGGAATGCTACTTTGCTACTGATCTGTAATACAGTTTATTACATTTTATTCTACAGTTTAAATCATTCTGTGCATTCTGTGTTCATACAAATGTGTTACTTTTTCCCCCAACTGATTCAGATCCAAAGTTACCAATTACCTCTTAAAAGCAAATAGCCACTTAAAACAATAATAATGTGCAACATCTAATTATCACTGCATGGAACTATTGAAATAAGCTACAGAGAAACGGGTATGGCAGGATGTTTTAAAATGATTTTTAAAAATGGACAATGTTTGGACAACGGGGAACATTTGATCACCTGATTTCACAGTGCAAACAAAATAATGACAAAATGTCCTGTTGTTTGTTGCAGTCGCACCTAGTAAAGACAAAAATCAGATCCGATGAAGAAGCTTTTAGGTTGCATTATAACATCATGTCTCGTTAGGAAACAATGAGAGAGGTAATAAGCCTCAACTTTTCTTCCCCCCTCTCTCTCTCTCTCTCTCACACACACACACACACACACACACACACACACACACACACACAGTCAGAACTATCAACTCAGAAGATATGAGGCATTATCATCCTGAAGTGGAAGAGGGGGTCCATTGGTCCTCTCATCTTGTTCATTCATCCTTTTATTTGTGGTATTGTAGCTTTTTAATAAAGTTCAGTCTTCCCTCCCTTCACCCTCCACATCACTTCCTCACTCTCTGCACTCACTTCCTTTCCTTGTCAACAATTCTCTCTCTCTCTCTCTCTCTCTCTCTCTCTCCCCCCTTCCTTCCCTTCCTCCCAATGGCCGTCCTTCTTCCTCTGGCTCTTCCTCTCTCACACACTGTTTATTTAAGCACTTTCACGGTCACTGCATTGTAATCTCATGGGACAAAACTGCCCTTTCTCTTTTACACTACCTCGCTCCTTCTTTCCTCTCATCCCATTCTCTCCTGGTAACCTTCTCCATCTCTCCCTCAGCTCCTCCTCTCCATCTTTCTCTGTCAAAATGTTTCAAATTCAAATTCAGAATGGTTTTTCCTGAGCTGAAAGGGCATGAAAGAGTGCTGGCGCTTGGCAGCCTTGAGCTTTGTGGTGCAGTGGCCAGGCAGAGAGCCGGAGTAGAGCCAAGCACCTCTGAACATGCTCAGGTCACAAAGGCCCCAGCCGCACAAAGAGAAGAACTCGCTCCATACAAAAAGCTGCACCCACGGCCTGCATTAGGCACACATAGTACAAAAGGCTAAAAATGCCCCAAACAAAACCCAAGAACCCAAACCACACATAAGTCTTCTGTAACACAAAAGAGAAACTGAAAACAATTAACAAAAATCTTAAGTATGATAATATAAGATAAAAGGAATGAAATAAGTTACAATACTAAGATAAATAATAAATTGAGGTATGTAAATACAATACAAAATATTAAATATGAAGAATAAATAAGAATAAAACTAGTACAATTAATTAAAATTAATTTAATTAAAAATTAAACGTGTGTGTAATTTTTATATATATTTTTATATTTAATTAATAAATACTAAAATCATAAATTAAGCAAGATAAAAATAAAATGCAATCAAAGTTAAAATGAAATTATTGATAAACAACAAAAATACATGAAGTAAATTTTTTTATATTAAAAGTATACTTCTAATGTTATTAGAAACTTCTAAAAATAACATGATGAAGTAACTTAAATACTAAAGAATAGTAAAAACAATTAAAAATAGCTAGAATAAATTAAATAAATATAAAAAAGTCTAATATAAAACAATTAAATGTGTTGTATAGATTCAATAAATAATAAAAATAAACTAATATAAAAATTGTAATCAATACCAAAAAAAGAAAAAAGTTTTAAATGTATAAAATAATACAATAAAACAAAATATCTAACTCAGTCAAAAGCAGCTGGCTGAAGTGAAACATCAGGGCCACCATTAGATGTCTGTAAGCAGGAGGATGCACTTCATGTACAAAACACTTTTGAACAGCGCAGACAGTACTGAACAACAGCCGAGCCGTGAGGGAGGCAGGGCCAGGGTGGGTTCAAGGAGCACACACATTGTGTAGCTATGGCTTCCCCCATGCCCCATGCAGAGAGAGAATTATCCACTTAATTCAGGATTACTGACAAGCAGCTACCACTAGAACAATGAGACAGTCCAGTGCAGTCTTTTCAGATAACATTACAAAACCCATCATGAGTGACATCTTCAATACAAGTAACATAAGTACAGCTGCCCCCTCATACTCACAAGCAGAGATGCAGAAAGGATTCAAAAAGTGGTAGACACATTGATGTAGGAGTATTGATGATCTCCTCATAATAATGTGGCGAGATGAATAAAGAGATTTGTAAATATAATGATTGCTACGCCCCACAAGCATCTGCAGAATTATTCATCACTAAGTTTCTAACAATGATAAAGAAGCTGCAGATGGTAACCTTGAAGATTAATTACTAAAATTGATTAAAAGGACGAGAGAAAGTAGAACTAGTATATTTTTTTTCAATCTGTTACTTGTGTGGGCTTCTTCTTTTTTTCAGTTTCTCATTTGATCAGTTCATACTAAAGGGATACTTCACCCAAAAATGAAAACTACCCCATGATTTACACACCTTCAAGCCATTCTAGACGTTTATGACTTTCTTCTTTCAAAAGTGAATGGTGGTCAAGATTTTGAAGCAAAAAGTGCTCCACACAGCTCCAGGGGGATAATAAAGCGAACAAATGGATTTGTCTAAGAAAAATATCTAAATGTGGTGGTAAATCAGTTATTTTCTAAGATTTGATTGGTTTAATGGGGTACACATGCTTCATAAAAAAAAACCTAATTTTTACCTTTAGATTACACCGCTGTTTCCATTCTCCTAAATACGGACTATTGACTTCCTGGTTCTATGAAGCCCCTCCCGCAGAAATACACAATTGGTTCAGATTGATTAGCTGGCCCAGGACATGTTGTGATTCGCTAACCTTCTAGTGCACATTGTCTGGAAACATCATGCCCCTTAGCATTATGGGTAGGTGCATGTGCTCCGGTGTATTGTAAGCAATGTTGTCAATATTGCCTTATCAATTTAAGCCCGAATCAGAGAATATTAGTGAACAGGATCGAGCAGAAGCACGGCTCCTCCAGGACTTTTCAGAATGCCTGTTTTTTTGCTATCTCATACTTTATAGATATGCTGTTCTTTGTAAATGCTACTGCTGTTTATGTTAGCTTTGGATATACTGTTTTACCCTTACTAAAGCTTTAGTACAGCAGAATACATTACTCTGTTGTAGCATTTTTGTAGAGTAATTGTTAAATTTATAACAGTGACAATCTACTACAACAACTCTTTTTCTTCTCTAAAGCAGCCCAACATGGCCTCACCCCCTTGGTTTCATGTTCCCGTGGGAATTTTAGGGTTTGTGATGTCACCAACCCAGGAAGAAGCTTGTTGTAGTCCCTACCAGCTGTGTGTTGTAGACCTTAAAAAGAGAATTCTGTAAAATAAAATATTTCCTTTTGCAGATGTGGTTTATGTTCAAACAGCAACGCTTAAACACAAACTAAAGTTTAAAAAAGTGTAATCATAATCAAGGACCCCTTTAAAGAGAACTTAGAGAGTATGGGCTGCTTGAATTTATGCTTCAATAATGAGGTCCAAGTTTTTTTTTTTTTTTTTGAAAAATGAATTTACAATGGTGAAAGACTTCTTCCCACAGGTAGACTGCATGTGTTCTTGCCTTGTTGGATGCTACTCATGATCAATAATCACGTTCATTACATATACGTGTATGCCAGTGAATACGGGACAAACTGCCTTCCGTATAGCTTTCATACAGAACGCTTCTTTGATGCCTTAAATTCGGATGATTCTGTATTATATGGAACGTTTAACAACCCCAGTCCTACGTCATACACTGGAAGGCCACTCTCTAGTGAACGCGAGTATGACAATTAGTAGTAGCTAGAGATTATGGCTTATGAAGTTTTAAATATGGACAAAGATGCATCACTTCACTTCAGGAATCCTTTATTAACCCCACGGAGCCGTGTGGAGTACTTTTTTTGATGTATGGATGCATGCACTTTTTTGGGCTTCAAAATCTCGACCACCATTAACTGCCATTATGAAGCTTGGAAGAGCCAGGACATTTTTATTATAACTCTGATTGTATTCGTCTGAAAGAAGAAAGTCACATACACCTAGGATGGCTTGAGGGTAAGTAAATCATGGGGTAATCCCCCAAACCCCTACTAGTAGTATAATATATCATCTTAGACTAGTCTCAAACTGATGTCTATGAATAAAATTTCAGAAAAAAAATGCATTTGATCCCACAGACAGTGCAATAATGATGGCAAAGCTGCCCACCATATGAGAAACGGTACAGAGAGCTCTGCAGGAAATCTGTTCAGTGTGTTCCAGACACTAACCACAAGACCTGCTTGATGAATAGGACCCAGTCATCATCAGCACTGGTTGTTTTGATTGCGTTCTGCTTCCACACAGAGAGGACAAATCGGTTTAATAACCGGAGAATCATGAGCTGCCGGTTTGAAGAACTGAAACGGTTATCAGAACACATCTATCAGAAGCACACACCCTGACCTGCACGTGCACACAAGCTGTATCCCGTCCCGTGCACACATGGCCTTGCCACAATGAGCAAACCAGCACGATACCCAGCATTCCATGCATTCCGCTCTAGACTCTTCTACACGTATCTGCTAAACTCCACCACCACTTATAATGGACTCCCCACACACACACACACACACACCCCATTTACAATAACAAATGACTAGTCACCCACCCACAGAATATGTACATTCAAACAATACATGCATTCGAATGCACAAATGCTCATGCGTATATGATGCAAATTTGCATAAAAACCTGAAACTTAATTTTTAAAAAAAAATGTGCACACACAAATATCCAGTTCTATGTTTATAATATAAAATCAAAAAAATGATTTCTAAATAAAGCCAGTTTTTTTATTTAATGCTTTTAATGCTTTTATCATCAAATACTGATATAGGAAATTAATTTCACGAATAACTTTGAATATGTCATAATCATGTCAGAATCTTTCATTGATTGATTTGATTTTAATTAATATATACTGCATCTACCAATCACTACAATAATGAACCAACAACAAACCAATCCCACTCACATTTACACTTACTGAAAAAAATTAAAATTGGGTGAGGAAAAAATTATTAGAAATTCGCACACAAATCATACAAACTAACAGACAAAACTCACAATATGGTCATTTTATGGTACACACTATTCCCCAAATGTTCTCCCTTTAGGGTAAGTAAGCATGACGAGGGTGTTTCTCTCCACGACTGCACAGTGACAGTGATAGTAATACCTGCTGACATCTCTTCCTCCCCGTCTCTCTCTCCCTCTCCTCCTCTCACCTCACCCCTTCTTCCCCCAGAGGGGCTCCCCTACCGATTCAGGCGCCAAAAACTGTTGATCCTCTTCCTGCCATCCTACATAATGTGCTTGCCTTTTTTCCTGCTCATTCAGAATGGGCAAAATGTATTTTTCCTTCTCCGCAGAGAGAGGGAAGGAAGACAGAAATGATGCAGGGAAGAGTGGACTATCAGGATGTTCTGCTCTGACAGTGTGTGGACTAGAAAATGAGAAATGATGAATTGTCAATTTGAGATCAAATTAATGTCAGATTATCGACGAGTGCCTCAGACAACGCTCAGGTTCAGTTTTAGTGGCCTTGGGTCTCAGGTAATATAATTAAAATCTGCTTTTGTGTTAAGTGCATCTTATGCTAGACCTACATAAAAAAAAAAAAAAAAAAAAAAAAATTCTGCAAATCACTGTTTATTGTTTTTATCTTTACTCTATTGTATTTATTTGTGCTGTTGCTTGTAGTTGGATGGAATAATCTTCTCCTTTTTTCATTTTATTAGAAAGTATAGTTTTTCCATAAACGTAGCACATACTGAACTGTACCGAAACCGTGACTCTAAAACCGTGAAACAAACCGAACCGTGAAAAAGTTGAACCGTGCCAACCCTAATATTCCTGCAGGTCTTTTCTTTTATATGTGCAGATGCCCTTTGCCAGAGATGAGGTGTTGCAGATAACACTAGCAAATCCATCATTTATTAGACTATCGATTACATTTTTATCAAGGTATCACGTTTATTTTTGTAATCCACTCCTCATAACTGAAAGCCAATTCAGAAATAATTTTATCCATCAGCCAGGCATTAATATAAAGTAATAATAAATAAATGAAAGTAATGGAGCAGTGGCCAAATCAGTCAGCAGGATTTGAAGTGATTTGGGTCGATTTGGGTCCTAAACAGATTTTAGGACCCGAGAAGACCTCTCTTCAAAAACGTAGAATGAAATTTTGAATGAATGTAATAAAAGACATAGATTGTACTATATGTTAGCTTGCTTATTTTGCTCAAGTGCAGGATTTATTCGAGTCAATTTGTCATATTAACAATAAGTATTGTTATCCTTAGTATTGTTAAGATAAGTAAATATCCTTCTAACCACAAAGTTTAGACCAGTAGTTCCAACAACACAACTTTGTGATGCTGTGCAAGTGTTCGTTGGAAATATTGGTATTGGTTGGTAAAAAACGTAAATCCTAGCTGGCAAACTATGCTTTTAGGAAGCACAAGCTCAAATAATAAGTTGCTAAAAAAAACACCCCAAAAAAGCTGTTTGGCTGTTGTTTAATATTAAACAATTGCCCATAAGGCCTTAGTTACATCAGCAAGAAGGAAAGTAGCCTAATTTCAGAGAAGAATAAGTTTGATGATTGTGATTATAAAGACAACATGCACAGATTAATCATTTACAAGGCCAAGAACATGCATTGATTAAGAAAGCAGGGTCAATTTTGATTTCATGTTGACTTTAAAGGGGTGATGCAGGAACCAGATAAGCAAATGGCTTATAATACTTTTCAAATTGCAACATAAAGCATGGATAAAATCAACAATGTTGATAAGAATTGGTTTGACAGAAAAATAAGAGTCTGAACCACAAATCAACACACTCCCATTACACACACACACACACACACACACACGTACTGCCCTTCAGTCAACCACAAATGGTAATGTGTTGACAGACAGACTTACAGCTCTTTATAAACTATATTCATGCAAAGCCAAAAAAACACATAAATTAACATTACAGCTAGAGGCCCACTAGGTTTATTCACAAATTAATTACAACAATATACAGCCCTATTCCTCACCTGCTTTTACAGCCTACGCTGTGCTAGAACATATACTGTTACAGAACAATAACAGCTAATGAAATAGTGATAGGCTTTGCTTTTTGGTAATGAGTAACTAAGTAAAAAGATATCTCTAAATGCTGGACCATTGGTTGGTATATGATTGACTTTTTCTATATCATAGGCTACTTCACACAAATTGGTGAACTTGGGAATGATTATTGGCCCTTTAATTTTCACAATGAAAATAACAAATAATTCTTTCAGACAATAATACTTGTATTTTATTTATTATAATAATGGAAATGACTCAACAGAAGGAAAATTGCAATAAATCCTCCCTTTAAACAGTATGTTTTATTTATTCACTCGTATCAGAGCACAAAAAACTTAAATGTACATGATTTTACAAGAATAAAGTAAAAAAATATAGACTATTAAATATAAAGAAGAATATACAATATAGACAGAATTTTTAGCAGCCATTAATCCAGAATTCAGTGTCTTCAATCAAATCATTTTCATGTTGATTTAGTGAAAAAAAACTTATTCAGGGTGGAAACTGTGATACCGTGAAAGTTGATTTCACTAATTCCATTCAAAAAGTGAAATTTGTAAATTATATTTATTAATTACACACCTACTGATATATTTCAAATGTTTATTTCTTTTAATTTTGATGATTATAACCGACAACTAAGGGAAATCCCAAATTCAGTATCTCAGAAAATTTGAATATTGTGAAAAGGTTCAATATTGAAGACACGTGGTGTCTGCTGCTGGTGACTGCTGACTTGACAGTTGTCCAAATGACGACCATTGACACATTGCACAAGGAGGGCGAGACACAAAATGTCATTGCAAAAGAGGCTGGCTGTTCACAGAGTTCTGTGTCCAAGCACATTAATAGAGAGGCGAGGGGAAGAAAAAGATGTGGTAGAAAAAATGTATACAAGCAATAGGGATAACCTTACCCTTGAGAGGATTTTGAAACAAAACCCATTCAAAAATGTGGGGGAGATTCGCAAAGAGTGGACTGCAGCTGGAGTCAGTGCTTCAAGAATCACTACACACAGACGTATGCAAAACATGTGTTTCAGCTGTCACATTCCTTGTGTCAAGCCACTCTTGAACAGCAGACAGCGTCAGAAGCGTCTCGTCTGGGCTAAAGACAAAAAGGACTGGACTGCTGCTGACAGGTCCAATGTTATGTTCTCTGACGAGAGTAAATTTTGCATTTCAGGGTCCCAAAATCTGGAGGAAGAGAGGAGAGGCACACAATCCACGTTGCTTGAGGTCCAGTGTAAAGTTTCCACAGTCAGTGATGGTTTGGGGTGCCATGTAATCTGCTGGTGTTGGTCCATGGTGTTTTCTAAGGTCCAAGGTCAGCGCAGCCGTATACCAGGAAGTTTTAGAGCACGTCATGCTTCCTGCTCCTGTACAACTTTATGGAGATGCAGATTTCATTTGCCAACAGGACTTGGCACCTCCACACAGTGCCAAAGTTACCAGTACCTGGTTTAAGGACTATGGTAACTCACCTAACCTTAACCCCATAGAAAATCATGTTCATACTTTTCATATGGCTAAGATTTCTAAAAATCCTTTCTTTGTATTGATCTTAAGTTACATTCTAATTTTCTGAGATACTGAATTTTTTATTTCCCTTAGTTGTCAGTTATAACCATCAAAATTAAAAGAAATAAACATTTGAAATATATCAGTCTGTGTGTAATGAATAAATATAATATACAAGTTTCACTTTTTGAATGGAATTAGTGAAATAAATCAACTTTTTGATGATTTTTGATTCTAATTATATGACCAGCACCTGTGCACACAGACACGCACACACACACACAATTATTTCAAAAATAGCATTTAATTTGAATATAAATCACTGTAACAATGTAAAAAAAATATTTACTGTCACTAATTATCATTTAATGCATTCTTTCTAAATAAAAGTATTAATTTATTGAAAAATTATATTACTGACCTCAAACTTTTGAATAGTAGTGTATAATTTAATTATGCTTGTGCAAACACAACTAGAACAACACATTAGAAAATGGGAAAGAGTAACTGATGCTCATGGGATGGGAGGAGAGGAAAAAGATTAAATAGTGTCTGAACTCACAGACATCACAAGCTGGCACAGATCTATATAGGGGTCTAGCTTAAACAGTATATCAGGCCAAGGCACTTCTCTCGCTGTCTCTCAGATAATACATGTCCATTAGCAGAAAAAGGAGGACACCACACAAGATCAAAGTCTCAAAGAGACAGAACATCCTATACATCCCACAGAGGAAAGAGAGTTGTGCATGTGTTTGCATGTTTGAATGTGTGTGTGTGTGTTTCCTGAAAAAGCAGCTTTTCCTTTAAACAATTTTTGCATGTGTAATATCGAAATCCAAAACAATAAGATTTCCGGTCCGCATTTGATGCCTCACAACAGGCAGTGCTAGAAATGCAATATCTCCCAGCCAGGCTAATATGATTGTACAAACAGAGTAAAACCCCCATGTCACGCAGTAATTTGGTTTGCCCGTTGAAGTGTTGGCGCAGGTACGGAGTTGGAGGTATTTTCAAGAGGCCACCATGAGGTTAAGTCCAGTGAAAAAGAAGAAAACTGTTTTTTAGTTATGAATCCTCAACCATGGCCATATCCACTCCTGCATTCCTCATCAAACACTAACCGGTGCGAACAACTCCCCAACAACAGGAATAAAAAAAACTGAAAATATGCAGTCCAATTACCACATGCAGTGTTTTTTATGCTGCAATAGCATTAACCGTGGTGAATTAGCTGCTTACTGTTAATAATAAAATATATCTTAGGCTTATAATGCAAGGAAATTTGCTTTTATCAAGGCTCCAGATGGCAAAATGGTCACAAATGCAACAAAAAAATAAATGTGACGATTTAGAAACTAAATGACTCATATCATCTTGTGAGCTTCAGTGATTTGTGAAATGCCTCCTATGATCCAGTATGCTGCTGATCTGTAAGCAATTTAAATAAGACTCACTCAGAGCTGAATTTACAACTGAACTGCAAGGTGTGTGTGTGTTTTAGCACAGTAAGGTCCAGCAAGTAGAAGCAAATCGGGTATAAACTGTAAGGTTAGCATGTTAGAACAAAATATATTATTTACTTATGAGGCGCAAATAACAATTAAGGATCACTGGAGTGACATTAGCCCCTTTTCACATTCAGATATTTCTTTGACTCCCCATAAAACAGTTCAGAGTAATGCATCATCTGCGTCAAATGTTATGATAAAGCCAAAGGTAGATGTCTTACGTCAGTGCATTCTGAAACAAGTACATGCTCATAATGGTAATCTTGTTCTGCATTCACACTTTACTGGTTATTTCCCGGTAATGTTACAACTTCTCGTAGATTGCCAGAAAAAAACTGGGGGAAAAGAACACTAAATACAACTCTAAAAGCACTATAGTTAACTAGTCTAGTCTTTATATTACAATATCTCTGAACAGTGACTATTGTTAGAGGCTTAAGTAAACAGCACTTAAAGTTTCTGAACAATCATCAACAATGCTATATCAAGCATGTCTCTAATTTGGCAACTAAAAATGTACATTACTGTAACTCCAGAACATTTCATTTTTGGGGACAATGGTTGTTTTGTCTTGGCACTGGTACACAATTTGCTTGTTAGCTGGCTAAAGACACTCTGTGCCTCCAAAATTTCTTTAGTAAATAATCTATTTCTTTAGACACCAAGAAAATTTACACATTACACTTAAAACTTCATTTTATCTTCCAAAAGACACATTCAGGCCACCGGCTGGCATACAGACTGGCAACATACCCGGCCTCTAATAACGCAATAGCACATGCAAGCACATGCAAAACCAGCCATGCAAAGGATAGCGAACTTGTGAGTGATATTGATGTGGTCATGCTGAGAGAAGCACTATAGGCCAATGTGGAGGTGTGAGATAATAGAGAGTACTTGCTGATAACATCTGAACGGTGGGTATTAGCCAAATATCCAGGCAAGGGGAAAATATGGAAACTCTCTCTTCGCCTTATCCAGAGGGATGGCTGCGAAGCCAGCCCTGCGCAATCCCACAGAGAAATCTGAAGCTCATATGATCACAAAATTATAATATTAAACAGCTGACAAAACTTTCTCC